>NW_027094290.1:0-134328 GCF_029207755.1 Chamaea fasciata | reverse complement strand
GTCCCTGGGGGTTCCCTCGGTGTCCCTGCGGGGGCCCTGACTGTCCCCTACGTGTCCCTGTGGGGGCCCTGGCTGTTCCCGGGGTGCCCTGACGGTCCCCTAGGTGTCCCTGGCATTCCCCAAGGCGTCCCTGGGGGTGACCTGGCTGTCCCCTAGGTGTCCCTGGGGGTGCCCTGGCTGTCCCTGAGGTGCCCTGGCTGTCCCCTAAGGGTCCCTGGGGGTGCCCTGGCTGCCCGTGGGGGTCCCTGGCTTTCCCCTAGGTGTCTCTGGGCTGCCCTGGGTGTCCCTGGGGGTGCCCTGGGTGTCCCTTTCGGGGCCCTGGCTGTCCCCAAGGTGTCCCTGGGGGTGCCCTGGCTGTCCCTGTGGGCGCCCTGCCTGTCCCTTATGTGTCCCTGGGGTTGCCCTGCCTGTCCCCTAGGTGTCCCTAGGGGTGCCTTGTCTGTCCCTGGGGGGGCCCTGGCTGTCACTGTGGGGGCCCTGGCTGTACCCTAGGTGTCCCTGGGGTGCCCTGGCTGTCCCTGGGGTTGCCCTGGCTGTCCCCTAGGTGTCCCTGGGGGTGCCTTGTTTGTCCCTGGGGGTGCCCTGGCTGTACCCTACGTGTCCCTGGGGGTGCCTTGTCTGTCCCTTGGGGGGCCCTGGCTGTCCCTGTGGGGGCCCTGGCTGTCTTCCAGGTGTCCCTATGGTGCCCTGGTTGTCCCTGGGGTGCCCAGGCTGTCCTTTAGGTGGCCGTGGGGGTGCCCTGGCTGTCCCCTAGGTATCCCTAGGGTGCCCTGGCTGTCCCTTGGGGGGCCCTGGCTGTCCCTGGGGGTGCCCTGGCTGTCCCCTAAGGGTCCCTGGGGGTGCCCTAGCTGCCCCTGGGGTGCCCTTGCTGTCCCCTAGGTGTCCCTGGGAGTGCCCTGGCTGTCCCTGGGGGTCGCTGGCTGTCCCCTAGTCGTCCCTGAGGGTGCCCTGGCTGTCCCCTAGGTGTCCCAGGGGGTACCCTGGCTGCCCCTGGGGTGCCCTGGCTGTCCCCTAGGTGTCCCTGGGCTGCCCTGGGTGCCCCTGGGGGTGCCCTGGCTGTCCCCTAGGTGTCCCTGGGGGTGCCCTGGGTGTCCCTATCGGGGCCCTGGCTGTCCCCTAGGTGTCCCTGGGCTGCCCTGGGTGTCCCTGGGGGTGCCCTGCCTGTCCCCAAGGTGTCCCTTGTCTGTCCCTGGGGGGGCCCTGGCTATCCCTGTGGGGGCCCTGGCTGTCCCCTAGGTGTCCCTGGGGTGCCCTGGCTGTCCCTGGGGTGCCCTGGCTGTCCTTTAGGTGTCCCTGGGGGTGCCCTGGCTGTCCCCTAGGTGTCCCTGCCTCGCTCGTATCCTCGACTCCGCCTTCGGCGCCATGCTGACACCCCTCCCAGTCTGGATCAGTGTGGCCACACCCCCTCCCCTGAGTCCATTAGACCCATCCCAGTTCAGACCAGTAAGGCACCGTGTGCCCACCATCGACCCCCACACGCCTGCCAATTCGTCCCAGTCCACTCCCCGTCCATCCCAGTTCTCTCTGATTACCCTCCCAGTGCTCCCAGTCCATCCCAGTCCCTCAGGTGCTGGTGCTTGTGGCTTGATCAGCTGGTGCCTGTCCGCAACGTGGAGCGGGTCAAATGAGGCCTCAGGGGGAGGGGGGGGGCGGATTTTGGGGGGTCCTGGGGATCCCGAGTTGTCCTGGAGGGGTTTGGGGGGTTTTGGGGGGTCTGGGGGGAGTCTGAGGGGCTGCTGTGGGTGTTTTTGGGGGGGCTTCGGGAGTTTTGGGCAGCCCATTTGAGGCATCAAAGGAACCTGAGGAGGGTTTTGCGGGCTCCTGGCAGTCGGGGGGGCCCTGGGGGTGGTTTGGGGGGCACTGGGGGGTTCCAGCCCGTGACCCCCCCCCGTTTTTGACCCCCCCCCCGAGCTGTTTCGGTCTCATCGACGCCCTCCTGAAGCCCAAGGGGGGGTGGGCGCTGGGCCCCCCCCGCTGCCCCCTCCCCCTGCCACCCCCGCGACGCCCTGCAGGTGAGGGACCCCCAAAAACCCCTCCCCGGACCCCAAATTCACCCCTGGGACCCCAAAAAACCCCCAAAACCTCTCCCCGGACCCCAAATTCACCCCTGAGGCCCCAAAAAACCCCCAAACCCCTCCCCATGAACCCCAAATCCACCCCTGGGACCCCCCAAAACCTCCCTCCAAACCCCAAATTCACCCCTCGGACCTCCAGAATCCCTCCACAGGACCCCTCAGGGGTCGTTCCCCACGAAAAAGTGCGGGAAACGTGAGGGGAGAAAAAGGGCGGGAAACGTGAGGGGAGAAAAAGGGCGGGATCAAGTGGGGGGAATCAATGGAATTTTGGGGGGGGTCAGCGACGCTGAGGGAAGATCAATGGAATATTGGGGGGGCATCAATGACATTGGGGGTGTCAGTGACACTCGGGTGGGGATCAATGATGCTGTGGGGGGGTCGATATCAGCTCGGGGGGCGGCCATGGGTTTTTGGGGGGCCGCAACGCAGGCAGCCGTGCTGGGTTTGGAGCGGGGGGGCCCCTTCAACCCCTGGGGATGCCCCGGCTGTCCCTGGGGGGGCCCTGGCTGTCCCCTAGGTGTCCCTGGGGATGCCCTGGAGTCCCTGGGGGTGCCCTGGCTGTCCCTGGGGGTGCCCTGGCTGTCCCCTAGGTGTCCCTGGGGATGCCCTGGAGTCCCTGGGGGTGCCCTGCCTGTCCCTGGGGGTGCCCTGGCTGTCCCCTTGGTGTCCCTGGGGGTTCCCTGGGTGTCCCTGTGGGGGCCCTGGCTGTCCCTTGGGGGGCCCTGGCTGTCCCCTAGGTGTCCCTGGGGGTGCTCTGGTGTCCCGGGGGTGCCCTGGCTGTCCCTTAGGTCTCCCTGGGGGTGCCCTGGCTTTCCCTTGGGGGTCCCTGGCTGTCCCTGAGGGACCCTGGCTGTCCCCTAGGTGTCCCTGGGGGTGCCTTGTCTTTCCCGGGGGTGCCCTGGATGTCCCCTAGGTGTCCCCGGGGGTGCCCTGGGTGTCCCCGGGGGTGCCCTGGCTGTCCCTGGGGTGCCCTGGCTGTCTTTAGGTCTTCCTGGGGGTGCCCTGGCTTTCCCTTGGGGGTCCCTGGTTGTCCCTGGGGGGGCCGTGGCTGTCCCCTAGGTGTCCCTGGGGGTGCCCAGGGTGTCCCTGCGGGGGCCCTGACTGTCCCTGGGGCTACTCTGGCTGTCCCCTAGGTGTCCCTGGGGGTGCCCTGGCTGTCTCTGGGGGGGCCGTGGCTGTCCCCTAGGTGTCCCTGAAGGTTCCCTGGGTGTCCCTGCGGGGGCCCTGGCTCTCCCATAGGTGTCCCTGTGGGGGCCCTGGCTGTCCCTGGGGTGCCCTGGCTGTTCCATAGGTGTCCCTGGGAGTGCTCTGGTGTCACCGGGGTGCCCTGGCTGTCCCTTAGGTCTCCCTGGGGGTGCCCTGCCTGTCCCTTGGGGGGCCCTGGTTGTCCCCTAGGTGTCCCTGGGTGTGCCCTGCCTGTCCCCTAGATGTCCCTAGGGGTGCCTTGTCTGTCCCGGGGGGTGCCCTGGCTGTACCCTACGTGTCCCTGGGGGTGCCTTGTCTGTCCCTTGGGGGGCCCTGGCTGTCCCTGTGGGGGCCCTGGCTGTCACCTAGGTGTCCCTGGGGGGCCCTGGCTGTCCCCTAGGTGTCCCTGGGGTGCCCGGGTGTCCCCGGGGCTGCCCTGGCTGTCCCTGGGGTGCCCTGTCTGTCCTTTAGGTGTCCCTAGGGGTGCCCTGGCTGTCCCTTAGGTCTCCCTGGGGGTGCCCTGGCTGTCCCCTAGGTGTCCCTGGGGGTGCGCTGGCTGTCCGTGGGGGCGACGTGGCTATCCACTTGGTGTCCCTGGGGGTTCCCTGGGTGTCCCTGCGGGGGCCCTGACTGTCCCCTACGTGTCCCTGTGGGGGCCCTGGCTGTTCTCGGGGTGCCCTGACGGTCCCCTAGGTGTCCCTGGCATTCCCCAAGGCGTCCCTGGGGGTTACCTGGCTGTCCCCTAGGTGTCCCTGGGGGTGCCCTGGCTGTCCCTGAGGTGCCCTGGCTGTCCCCTAAGAGTCCCTGGGGGTGCCCTGGCTGCCCCTGGGGGTGCCCTGGCTGCCCCTGGGGGTCCCTGGCTGTCTCCTAGGCGTCCCTGGGGGTGCACTGGCTGTCCCCTAGGTGTCCCAGGGCTGCCCTGGGTGTCCCTGGGGGTGCCCTGGCTGTACCCTAGGTGTCCCTGTGGTGCCCTGGCTGTCCCTGGGGTTACCCTGGCTGTCCCCTAGGTGTCCCTGGGGGTGCCCTTGCTGTCCCTGTGGGCGCCCTGGCTGTCCCTTATGTGTCCCTGGGGTTGCCCTGCCTGTCCCCTAGGTGTCCCTAGGGGTGCCTTGTCTGTCCCTGGGGGTGCCCTGGCTGTCCCTGTGGGGGCCCTGGCTGTACCCTAGGTGTCCCTATGGTGTCCTGGTTGTCCCTGGGGTTCCCAGGCTGTCCTTTAGGTGGCCGTGGGGGTGCCCTGGCTGTCCACTAGGTATCCCTAGGGTGCCCTGGCTGTCCCCTAGGTGTTCCTGGGGGTGCTCTGGTGTCACTGGGGTGCCCTGGCTGTCCCTTAGGTCTCCCTGGGGGTGCCCTGGCTCTCCCTTGGGGGGCCCTGGCTGTCCCTGGGGGTGCCCTGGCTGTCCCCTAAGGGTCCCTGGGGGTTCCCTAGCTGCCCCTGGGGTGCCCTGGCTGTCCCCTAGGTGTCCCTGGGAGTGCCCTGGCTGTCCCTGGGGGTCCCTGGCTGTCCCCTAGGCGTCCCTGAGGGTGCCCTGGCTGTCCCCCAGGTGTCCCAGGGGTACCCTGGCTGCCCCTGGGGTGCCCTGGCTGTCCCCTAGGTGTCCCTGGGCTGCCCTGGGTGTCCCTGGGGGTGCCCTGGCTGTCCCCTAGGTGTCCCTGGGGGTGCCCTGGGTGTCCCTATCGGGGCCCTGGCTGTCCCCTAGGTGTCCCTGGGGGTGCCCAGGGTGTCCCTGTGGGCGCCCTGGCTGTCCCTTATGTGTCCCTGGGGGTGCCCTGCCTGTCCCCTCGGTGTCCCTAAGGGTGCCTTGTCTGTCCCTGGGGGTGCCTTGTTTGTCCCTGTGGGGGCCCTGGCTGTCCTTTAGGTGTCCGTGGGCGTGCCCTGGCTGTCCCCTAGGTATCCCTAGGCTGCCCTGGCTGTCCCATAGGTGTCCCTGTGGGGGCCCTGGCTGTCCCTGGGGTGCCCTGGCTGTCCCATACGTGTCCCTGGGGGTGCTCTGGTGTCACTGGGGTGCCCTGGCTGTCCCTTAGGTCTCCCTGGGTGTGCCCTGGCTCTCCCTTGGGGGGCCCTGGCTGTCCCTGGGGGTTCCCTGGCTGTCCCCTAGGTGTCCCTGGGGGTGCCTTGTCTTTCCCTGGGGGTGCCATGGCTGTCCCTGGGGGTCCCTGGCTGTCCCCTAGGTGTCCCTGGGCTGCCCTGGGTGTCCCTGGGGGTGCCCTGCCTGTCCCCAAGGTGTCCCTTGTCTGTCCCTGGGGGGGCCCTGGCTATCCCTGTGGGGGCCCTGGCTGTCCCCTAGGTGTCCCTGGGGTGCCCTGGCTGTCCTTTAGGTGTCCCTGGGGGTGCCCTGGCTGTCCCCTAGGTGTCCCTGCCTCGCTGGTATCCTCGACTCCGCCTTCGGCGCCATGCTGACACCCCTCCCAGTCTGGATCAGTGTGGCCACACCCCCTCCCCTGAGTCCATTAGACCCATCCCAGTTCAGACCAGTAAGGCACCGTGTGCCCACCATCGAGCCCCACACGCCTGCCAGTTCGTCCCAGTCCACTCCCCGTCCATCCCAGTTCTCTCTGATCACCCTCCCAGTGCTCCCAGTCCATCCCAGTCCCTCAGGTGCTGGTGCTTGTGGCTTGATCAGCTGGTGCCTGTCCGCAACGTGGAGCGGGTCAAATGAGGCCTCAGGGGGAGGGGGGGCGGATTTTGGGGGGTCCTGGGGATCCCGAGTTGTCCTGGAGGGGTTTGGGGGGTTTTGGGGGGTCTGGGGGGAGTCTGAGGGGCTGCTGTGGGTGTTTTGGGGGGGGCTTCGGGAGTTTTGGGCAGCCCATTTGAGGCATCAAAGGAACCTGAGGAGGGTTTTGCGGGCTCCTGGAGGTCGGGGGGGCCCTGGGGGTGGTTTGGGGGGCACTGGGGGCTTCCAGCCCGTGACCCCCCTACGTTTTTGACACCCCCCCCCCCCCCCGAGCTGTTTCGGTCTCATCGACGCCCTCCTGAAGCCCAAGGGGGGGTGGGCGCTGGGCCCCCCCCGCTGCCCCCTCCCCCTGCCACCCCCGCGACGCCCTGCAGGTGAGGGACCCCCAAAAACCCCTCCCCGGACCCCAAATTCACCCCTGGGACCCCAAAAAACCCCCAAAACCTCTCCCCGGACCCCAAATTCACCCCTGAGGCCCCAAAAAACCCCCAAACCCCTCCCCATGAACCCCAAATCCACCCCTGGGACCCCCCAAAACCTCCCCAGGACCCCAGATCCACCCCGGGACCCCCAAATCCATTCCTTGGACCCCCAAAAACCCCCAAATCCATCTCTGGGACCCCCCAAAACCTCCCTCCAAACCCCAAATTCACCCCTCGGACCTCCAGAATCCCTCCACAGGACCCCTCAGGGGTCGTTCCCCACGAAAAAGTGCGGGAAACGTGAGGGGAGAAAAAGGGCGGGAAACGTGAGGGGAGAAAAAGGGCGGGATCAAGTGGGGGGAATCAATGGAATTTTGGGGGGGGTCAGCGACGCTGAGGGAAGATCAATGGAATATTGGGGGGGCATCAATGACATTGGGGGTGTCAGTGACACTCGGGTGGGGATCAATGATGCTGTGGGGGGGTCGATATCAGCTCGGGGGGCGGCCATGGGTTTTTGGGGGGCCGCAACGCAGGCAGCCGTGATGGGTGTGGAGCGGGGGGGCCCCTTCAACCCCTGGGGATGCCCCGGCTGTCCCTGGGGGGGCCCTGGCTGTCCCCTAGGTGTCCCTGGGGATGCCCTGGCTGTCCCTGGTGGTGCCCTGGCTGTCCCTGGGGGGCCCTGGCTGTCCCTGTGGGGGCCCTGGCTGTCCCTGGGCTGCCCTGGCTGTCCCTTAGGTGTCCCTGGGGGTGCTCTGGTGTCCCTGGGGTTCCCTGGCTGTCCCCTAGGTATCCCTAGGGTGCCCTGGCTGTCCCCTAGGTGTCCCTGGGGGTACTCTGGCTGTCCCCTAGGTGTCCTTGGGGGTGCCCTGGCTGTCCCTGGGGGGGCCGTGGCTGTCCCCTAGGTGTCCCTGGGGGTTCCCTGGGTGTCCCTGCGGGGGCCTTGGCTCTCCCATAGGTGTCCCTGTGGGGGCCCTGGCTGTCCCTGGGGTGCCCTGGCTGTTCCATAGGTGTCCCTGGGGGTGCTCTGTTGTCACCGGGGTGCCCTGGCTGTCCCTTAGGTCTCCCTGGGGGTGCCCTGGCTGTCCCTTGGGGGGCTCTGGCTGTCCCCTAGGTGTCCCTGGGGGTGCCCTGGCTGTCCCTTGGGAGGCCCTGGCTGTCCCTGGGTCTGCCCTGGCTGTCCCCTAAGGGTCCCTGGGGGTGCCCTAGCTGCCCCTGGGGTGCCCTTGCTGTCCCCTAGGTATCCCTGGGGGTGCCCTGGGTGTCCCTATCGGGGCCCTGGCTGTCCCCTAGGTGTCCCTGGCGGTGCCCTGGCTGTCCCTGGGGGCGCCCTGGCTGTCCCTTATGTGTCCCTGGGGGTGCCCTGCCTGTCCCCTAGGTGTCCCTAGGGGTGCCTTGTCCTTCCCTGTGGGGGCCCTGGCTGTCCCTGGGGTGCCCAGGCTGTCCTTTAGGTGTCCGTGGGGGTGCCCTGGCTGTCCCCTAGGTATCCCTAGGGTGCCCTGGCTGCCCCTGGGGTGCCCTGGCTGTCCCCTAGGTGTCCCTGGGCTGCCCTGGGTGTCCCAGGGGTTGTCCTGGCTGTCCCCTAGGTGTCCCTGGGGTGCCCTGGCTGTCCCTGGGGTTGCCCAGACTGTCCCCTTGGTGTCCCTGCAGGTACCCTGGTGTCCCTAGGGAGGCCCTTGCTGTCCCCTAGGTGTCCCTGGGGGTGCTGTGGCGTCCCTGGAGGTGCTGTGGTGTCCCTGGAGGTGCCCTGGCTGTCCCCTAGGTGTCCCTGGGGGTGCCCTGTCTGTCCCTTAGGTGCCCCTGGGCGTGACCTTGCTGTCCTTGGGGAAGCCTGGCTGTCCCCTTGGTGTCCCTTGGGGTGCCCTGGCTGTCCCTTTGGTTTCCCCGGGGGGGCCCTGGCTGTCCCTGTGGTGGTCCTGGCTGTCCCCTAGGTGTCCCTGGGGGTGCCTTGTCTGTCCCTGGGAGGGGAGTGGCTGTCCCCTAGGTGTCCCTGGGGGTTCCCTGGGTGTCCCTGCGGGGGCCCTGACTGTCCCTGGGGTGCCCTGGCTGTCCCCTAGGTATCCCTAGGGTGTCCTGGCTGTCCCCTAGGTGTCCCTGGGGCTACTCTGGCTGTCCCCTAGGTGTCCCTGGGGGTGCCCTGGCTGTCCCTGGGGGGGCCGTGGCTGTCCCCTAGGTGTCCCTGAAGGTTCCCTGGGTGTCCCTGCGGGGGCCCTGGCTCTCCCATAGGTGTCCCTGGGGGTGCTCTGGTGTCACCGGGGTGCCCTGGCTGTCCCTTAGGTCTCCCTGGGGGTGCCCTGCCTGTCCCTTGGGGTGCCCTGGTTGTCCCCTAGGTGTCCCTGGGGGTGCCTTGTCTTTCCCTGGGGGTGCCATGGCTGTCCCCTAGGTGTCCCTGGGGGTGCCCTGGCTGTCCCCTAGATGTCCCTAGGGGTGCCTTGTCTGTCCCGGGGGGTGCCCTGGCTGTACCCTACGTGTCCCTGGGGGTGCCTTGTCTGTCCCTTGGGGGGCCCTGGCTGTCCCTGTGGGGGCCCTGGCTGTCCCCTAGGTGTCCCTGGGAGTGCCCTGGCTGTCCTTGGGGGCGACGTGGCTATCCACTTGGTGTCCCTGGGGGTTCCCTCGGTGTTCCTGCGGGGGCCCTGACTGTCCCCTACGTGTCCCTGTGGGGGCCCTGGCTGTTCCCGGGGTGCCCTGACGGTCCCCTAGGTGTCCCTGGCATTCCCCAAGGCGTCCCTGGGGGTGACCTGGCTGTCCCCTAGGTGTCCCTGGGGGTGCCCTGGCTGTCCCTGAGGTGCCCTGGCTGTCCCCTAAGGGTCCCTGGGGGTGCCCTGGCTGCCCGTGGGGGTCCCTGGCTTTCCCCTAGGTGTCTCTGGGCTGCCCTGGGTGTCCCTGGGGGTGCCCTGGGTGTCCCTTTCGGGGCCCTGGCTGTCCCCAAGGTGTCCCTGGGGGTGCCCTGGCTGTCCCTGTGGGCGCCCTGCCTGTCCCTTATGTGTCCCTGGGGTTGCCCTGCCTGTCCCCTAGGTGTCCCTAGGGGTGCCTTGTCTGTCCCTGGGGGGGCCCTGGCTGTCACTGTGGGGGCCCTGGCTGTACCCTAGGTGTCCCTGGGGTGCCCTGGCTGTCCCTGGGGTTGCCCTGGCTGTCCCCTAGGTGTCCCTGGGGGTGCCTTGTTTGTCCCTGGGGGTGCCCTGGCTGTACCCTACGTGTCCCTGGGGGTGCCTTGTCTGTCCCTTGGGGGGCCCTGGCTGTCCCTGTGGGGGCCCTGGCTGTCTTCTAGGTGTCCCTATGGTGCCCTGGTTGTCCCTGGGGTGCCCAGGCTGTCCTTTAGGTGGCCGTGGGGGTGCCCTGGCTGTCCCCTAGGTATCCCTAGGGTGCCCTGGCTGTCCCTTGGGGGGCCCTGGCTGTCCCTGGGGGTGCCCTGGCTGTCCCCTAAGGGTCCCTGGGGGTGCCCTAGCTGCCCCTGGGGTGCCCTTGCTGTCCCCTAGGTGTCCCTGGGAGTGCCCTGGCTGTCCCTGGGGGTCGCTGGCTGTCCCCTAGTCGTCCCTGAGGGTGCCCTGGCTGTCCCCTAGGTGTCCCAGGGGGTACCCTGGCTGCCCCTGGGGTGCCCTGGCTGTCCCCTAGGTGTCCCTGGGCTGCCCTGGGTGCCCCTGGGGGTGCCCTGGCTGTCCCCTAGGTGTCCCTGGGGGTGCCCTGGGTGTCCCTATCGGGGCCCTGGCTGTCCCCTAGGTGTCCCTGGGCTGCCCTGGGTGTCCCTGGGGGTGCCCTGCCTGTCCCCAAGGTGTCCCTTGTCTGTCCCTGGGGGGGCCCTGGCTATCCCTGTGGGGGCCCTGGCTGTCCCCTAGGTGTCCCTGGGGTGCCCTGGCTGTCCCTGGGGTGCCCTGGCTGTCCTTTAGGTGTCCCTGGGGGTGCCCTGGCTGTCCCCTAGGTGTCCCTGCCTCGCTGGTATCCTCGACTCCGCCTTCGGCGCCATGCTGACACCCCTCCCAGTCTGGATCAGTGTGGCCACACCCCCTCCCCTGAGTCCATTAGACCCATCCCAGTTCAGACCAGTAAGGCACCGTGTGCCCACCATCGAGCCCCACACGCCTGCCAGTTCGTCCCAGTCCACTCCCCGTCCATCCCAGTTCTCTCTGATTACCCTCCCAGTGCTCCCAGTCCATCCCAGTCCCTCAGGTGCTGGTGCTTGTGGCTTGATCAGCTGGTGCCTGTCCGCAACGTGGAGCGGGTCAAATGAGGCCTCAGGGGGAGGGGGGGGCGGATTTTGGGGGGTCCTGGGGATCCCGAGTTGTCCTGGAGGGGTTTGGGGGGTTTTGGGGGGTCTGGGGGGAGTCTGAGGGGCTGCTGTGGGTGTTTTTGGGGGGGCTTCGGGAGTTTTGGGCAGCCCATTTGAGGCATCAAAGGAACCTGAGGAAGGTTTTGCGGGCTCCTGGCAGTCGGGGGGGCCCTGGGGGTGGTTTGGGGGGCACTGGGGGGTTCCAGCCCGTGACCCCCCCCCGTTTTTGACCCCCCCCCCGAGCTGTTTCGGTCTCATCGACGCCCTCCTGAAGCCCAAGGGGGGGTGGGCGCTGGGCCCCCCCCGCTGCCCCCTCCCCCTGCCACCCCCGCGACGCCCTGCAGGTGAGGGACCCCCAAAAACCCCTCCCCGGACCCCAAATTCACCCCTGGGACCCCAAAAAACCCCCAAAACCTCTCCCCGGACCCCAAATTCACCCCTGAGGCCCCAAAAAACCCCCAAACCCCTCCCCATGAACCCCAAATCCACCCCTGGGACCCCCCAAAACCTCCCTCCAAACCCCAAATTCACCCCTCGGACCTCCAGAATCCCTCCACAGGACCCCTCAGGGGTCGTTCCCCACGAAAAAGTGCGGGAAACGTGAGGGGAGAAAAAGGGCGGGAAACGTGAGGGGAGAAAAAGGGCGGGATCAAGTGGGGGGAATCAATGGAATTTTGGGGGGGGTCAGCGACGCTGAGGGAAGATCAATGGAATATTGGGGGGGCATCAATGACATTGGGGGTGTCAGTGACACTCGGGTGGGGATCAATGATGCTGTGGGGGGGGTCGATATCAGCTCGGGGGGCGGCCATGGGTTTTTGGGGGGCCGCAACGCAGGCAGCCGTGCTGGGTTTGGAGCGGGGGGGCCCCTTCAACCCCTGGGGATGCCCCGGCTGTCCCTGGGGGGGCCCTGGCTGTCCCCTAGGTGTCCCTGGGGATGCCCTGGAGTCCCTGGGGGTGCCCTGGCTGTCCCTGGGGGTGCCCTGGCTGTCCCCTAGGTGTCCCTGGGGATGCCCTGGAGTCCCTGGGGGTGCCCTGCCTGTCCCTGGGGGTGCCCTGGCTGTCCCCTTGGTGTCCCTGGGGGTTCCCTGGGTGTCCCTGTGGGGGCCCTGGCTGTCCCTTGGGGGGCCCTGGCTGTCCCCTAGGTGTCCCTGGGGGTGCTCTGGTGTCCCGGGGGTGCCCTGGCTGTCCCTTAGGTCTCCCTGGGGGTGCCCTGGCTTTCCCTTGGGGGCCCCTGGCTGTCCCTGAGGGACCCTGGCTGTCCCCTAGGTGTCCCTGGGGGTGCCTTGTCTTTCCCGGGGGTGCCCTGGATGTCCCCTAGGTGTCCCTGGGGTGCCCTGGGTGTCCCCGGGGGTGCCCTGGCTGTCCCTGGGGTGCCCTGGCTGTCTTTAGGTCTTCCTGGGGGTGCCCTGGCTTTCCCTTGGGGGTCCCTGGTTGTCCCTGGGGGGGCCGTGGCTGTCCCCTAGGTGTCCCTGGGGGTGCCCAGGGTGTCCCTGCGGGGGCCCTGACTGTCCCTGGGGCTACTCTGGCTGTCCCCTAGGTGTCCCTGGGGGTGCCCTGGCTGTCTCTGGGGGGGCCGTGGCTGTCCCCTAGGTGTCCCTGAAGGTTCCCTGGGTGTCCCTGCGGGGGCCCTGGCTCTCCCATAGGTGTCCCTGTGGGGGCCCTGGCTGTCCCTGGGGTGCCCTGGCTGTTCCATAGGTGTCCCTGGGGGTGCCCTGCCTGTCCCCTAGATGTCCCTAGGGGTGCCTTGTCTGTCCCTTGGGGGGCCCTGACTGTCCCTGTGGGGGCCCTGGCTGTCACCTAGGTGTCCCTGGGGGGCCCTGGCTGTCCCCTAGGTGTCCCTGGGGGTGCCCTGCCTGTCCCTTGGGGGGCCCTGGTTGTCCCCTAGGTGTCCCTGGGGGTGCCCTGCCTGTCCCCTAGATGTCCCTAGGGGTGCCTTGTCTGTCCCGGGGGGTGCCCTGGCTGTACCCTACGTGTCCCTGGGGGTGCCTTGTCTGTCCCTTGGGGGGCCCTGGCTGTCCCTGTGGGGGCCCTGGCTGTCACCTAGGTGTCCCTGGGGGGCCCTGGCTGTCCCCTAGGTGTCCCTGGGGTGCCCGGGTGTCCCCGGGGCTGCCCTGGCTGTCCCTGGGGTGCCCTGTCTGTCCTTTAGGTGTCCCTAGGGGTGCCCTGGCTGTCCCTTAGGTCTCCCTGGGGGTGCCCTGGCTGTCCCCTAGGTGTCCCTGGGGGTGCGCTGGCTGTCCTTGGGGGCGACGTGGCTATCCACTTGGTGTCCCTGGGGGTTCCCTGGGTGTCCCTGCGGGGGCCCTGACTGTCCCCTACGTGTCCCTGTGGGGGCCCTGGCTGTTCTCGGGGTGCCCTGACGGTCCCCTAGGTGTCCCTGGCATTCCCCAAGGCGTCCCTGGGGGTTACCTGGCTGTCCCCTAGGTGTCCCTGGGGGTGCCCTGGCTGTCCCTGAGGTGCCCTGGCTGTCCCCTAAGAGTCCCTGGGGGTGCCCTGGCTGCCCCTGGGGGTGCCCTGGCTGCCCCTGGGGGTCCCTGGCTGTCTCCTAGGCATCCCTGGGGGTGCACTGGCTGTCCCCTAGGTGTCCCAGGGCTGCCCTGGGTGTCCCTGGGGGTGCCCTGGCTGTACCCTAGGTGTCCCTGTGGTGCCCTGGCTGTCCCTGGGGTTACCCTGGCTGTCCCCTAGGTGTCCCTGGGGGTGCCCTTGCTGTCCCTGTGGGCGCCCTGGCTGTCCCTTATGTGTCCCTGGGGTTGCCCTGCCTGTCCCCTAGGTGTCCCTAGGGGTGCCTTGTCTGTCCCTGGGGGTGCCCTGGCTGTCCCTGTGGGGGCCCTGGCTGTACCCTAGGTGTCCCTATGGTGTCCTGGTTGTCCCTGGGGTTCCCAGGCTGTCCTTTAGGTGGCCGTGGGGGTGCCCTGGCTGTCCACTAGGTATCCCTAGGGTGCCCTGGCTGTCCCCTAGGTGTTCCTGGGGGTGCTCTGGTGTCACTGGGGTGCCCTGGCTGTCCCTTAGGTCTCCCTGGGGGTGCCCTGGCTCTCCCTTGGGGGGCCCTGGCTGTCCCTGGGGGTGCCCTGGCTGTCCCCTAAGGGTCCCTGGGGGTTCCCTAGATGCCCCTGGGGTGCCCTGGCTGTCCCCTAGGTGTCCCTGGGAGTGCCCTGGCTGTCCCTGGGGGTCCCTGGCTGTCCCCTAGGCGTCCCTGAGGGTGCCCTGGCTGTCCCCCAGGTGTCCCAGGGGGTACCCTTGCTGCCCCTGGGGTGCCCTGGCTGTCCCCTAGGTGTCCCTGGGCTGCCCTGGGTGTCCCTGGGGGTGCCCTGGCTGTCCCCTAGGTGTCCCTGGGGGTGCCCTGGGTGTCCCTATCGGGGCCCTGGCTGTCCCCTAGGTGTCCCTGTGGGCGCCCTGGCTGTCCCTTATGTGTCCCTGGGGGTGCCCTGCCTGTCCCCTCGGTGTCCCTAAGGGTGCCTTGTCTGTCCCTGGGGGGGCCCTGGCTGTCCCTGTGGGGGCCCTGGCTGTCTTCTAGGTGTCCCTATGGTGCCCTGGCTGTCCCTGGGGTGCCCAGGCTGTCCTTTAGGTGTCCGTGGGGGTGCCCTGGCTGTCCCCTAGGTATCCCTAGGGTGCCCTGGCTGTCCCTGGGGTGCCCTGGCTGTCCCATAGGTGTCCCTGGGGGTGCTCTGGTGTCACTGGCGTGCCCTGGCTGTCCCTTAGGTCTCCCTGGGTGTGCCCTGGCTCTCCCTTGGGGGGCCCTGGCTGTCCCTGGGGGTTCCCTGGCTGTCCCCTAGGTGTCCCTGGAGGTGCCTTGTCTTTCCCTGGGGGTGCCATGGCTGTCCCTGGGGGTCCCTGGCTGTCCCCTAGGTGTCCCTGGGCTGCCCTGGGTGTCCCTGGGGGTGCCCTGCCTGTCCCCAAGGTGTCCCTTGTCTGTCCCTGGGGGGGCCCTGGCTATCCCTGTGGGGGCCCTGGCTGTCCCCTAGGTGTCCCTGGGGTGCCCTGGCTGTCCCTGGGGTGCCCTGGCTGTCCTTTAGGTGTCCCTGGGGGTGCCCTGGCTGTCCCCTAGGTGTCCCTGCCTCGCTCGTATCCTCGACTCCGCCTTCGGCGCCATGCTGACACCCCTCCCAGTCTGGATCAGTGTGGCCACACCCCCTCCCCTGAGTCCATTAGACCCATCCCAGTTCAGACCAGTAAGGCACCGTGTGCCCACCATCGACCCCCACACGCCTGCCAGTTCGTCCCAGTCCACTCCCCGTCCATCCCAGTTCTCTCTGATCACCCTCCCAGTGCTCCCAGTCCATCCCAGTCCCGCAGGTGTTGGTGCTTGTGGCTTGATCAGCTGGTGCCTGTCCGCAACGTGGAGCGGGTCAAATGAGGCCTCAGGGGGAGGGGGGGGCGGATTTTGGGGGGTCCTGGGGATCCCGAGTTGTCCTGGAGGGGTTTGGGTGGTTTTGGGGGGTCTGGGGGGAGTCTGAGGGGCTGCTGTGGGTGTTTTGGGGGGGGCTTCGGGAGTTTTGGGCAGCCCATTTGAGGCATCAAAGGAACCTGAGGAGGGTTTTGCGGGCTCCTGGAGGTCGGGGGGGGCCCTGGGGGTGGTTTGGGGGGCACTGGGGGGTTCCAGGCCGTGACCCGCCCCCGTTTTTGACACCCCCCCCGAGCTGTTTCGGTCTCATCGGCGCCCTCCTGAAGCCCAAGGGGGGGTGGGCGCTGGGCCCCCCCCGCTGCCCCCTCCCCCTGCCACCCCCGCGACGCCCTGCAGGTGAGGGACCCCCAAAAACCCCTCCCCGGACCCCAAATTCACCCCTGGGACCCCAAAAAACCCCCAAAACCTCTCCCCGGACCCCAAATTCACCCCTGAGGCCCCAAAAAACCCCCAAACCCCTCCCCATGAACCCCAAATCCACCCCCGGGACCCCCCAAAACCTCCCCAGGACCCCAGATCCACCCCGGGACCCCCAAATCCATTCCTTGGACCCCCAAAAACCCCCAAATCCACCCCTGGGACCCCCCAAAACCTCCCTCCAAACCCCAAATTCACCCCTCGGACCTCCAGAATCCCTCCACAGGACCCCTCAGGGGTCGTTCCCCACGAAAAAGTGCGGGAAACGTGAGGGGAGAAAAGGGCGGGAAACGTGAGGGGAGAAAAAGGGCGGGATCAAGTGGGGGGGATCAATGGAATTTTGGGGGGGGTCAGCGACGCTGAGGGAAGATCAATGGAATATTGGGGGGGCATCAATGACATTGGGGGGGTCAGTGACACTCGGGTGGGGACAATGATGCTGTGGGGGGGTCGATATCAGCTCGGGGGGCGGCCATGGGTTTTTGGGGGGCCGCAACGCAGGCAGCCGTGCTGGGTTTGGAGCGGGGGGGCCCCTTCAACCCCTGGGGATGCCCCGGCTGTCCCTGGGGGGGCCCTGGCTGTCCCCTAGGTGTCCCTGGGGGTGCCCTGGCTGTCCCTGGGGGGGCCGTGGCTGTCCCCTAGGTGTCCCTGGGGGTTCCCTGGGTGTCCCTGCGGGGGCCCTGGCTCTCCCATAGGTGTCCCTTTGGGGGCCCTGGCTGTCCCTGGGGTGCCCTGGCTGTTCCATAGGTGTCCCTGGGGGTGCTCTGGTGTCACCGGGGTGCCCTTGCTGTCCCTTAGGTCTCCCTGGGGGTGCCCTGGCTGTCCCTTGGGGGGCCCTGGCTGTCCCCTAGGTGTCCCTGGGGGTGCCCTGGCTGTCCCCTAGGTGTCCCTGGGGGTGCCCTGGCTGTCCCTTAGGTGTCCCTGGGGGTGCCCTGGGTGTCCCTATCGGGGCTCTGGCTGTCCCCTAGGTGTCCCTGGGGGTGCCCTGGCTGTCCCTGGGGGCGCCCTGGCTGTCCCTGGGGGCGCCCTGGCTGTCCCTTATGTGTCCCTGGGGGTGCCCTGCCTGTCCCCTAGGTGTCCCTAGGGGTGCCTTGTCTGTCCCTGTGGGGGCCCTGGCTGTCCCTGGGGTGCTCAGGCTGTCCTTTAGGTGTCCGTGGGGGTGCCCTGGCTGTCCCCTAGGTATCCCTAGGGTGCCCTGGCTTTCTCTTGGGGGACCCTGTCTGTCCCCTAGGTGTCCCTGGGGGCGCCCTGGGTGTCCCTGGGGGTGCCCTGGCTGTCCCTGGGGATGCTCTGGCTGTCCCTGGGGGTGCCCTGGCTGTCCCTTAGGTGACCCTGGGGGTGCCCAGGCTGTCCCTGGGGTGCCCTTGCTGTCCCCTAAGTGTCCCTGGGGGTGCCCTGGCTGTCCCCTAGGTGTCCCTGGGTGTCCCTGGGCATGCCCAGGCTGTCCCGTAGGTGTCCCTGGGGGTGCCCTGGCTGTCCCTAAGGTATCCCTGAGGGTGCCATGGGTGGCCCTGGGGGTGCCCAGGCTTTCCCCTAGGTCTCCCTGGGTGTCCCTGGGCATCCCCAGGCTGTCCCCTAGGTGTCCCTGGGGGTTCCCTGGGTGTCCCCTAGGTGTCCCTGGAGGTGCCCTGGCTGTCTCTGGGGGGCCCTTGCTGTCCCCTAGATGTCCCTGGGGGTGCCCTGGGTGTCCCTGGGGGTTCCCTGGGTGTCCCCTAGGTGTCCCTGGGGGTGGCCTTGCTGTCCCCTAGGTGTCCCTGGGGGTTCCCTGGGTGTCCTCTAGGTGTCCCTGGGGGTGCCCTGGGTGTCCCTGGGGTGCCCTTGCTGTCCCCTAGGTGTCTCTGGGAGTGCCCTGGCTGTCCCTTAGGGTTCCCTGGGGATGCCCTGGCTGTCCCCAAGTGTCCCTGAGGGTGCCCTGGCTGTCCCTGGGGCGCCCGGGCTGTCCCCTAGGTGTCCCTGGGGGTGCCCTGGGTGTCCCTGGGGATGCCCTGTTTGCCTCCTAGGTGTCCTTTGGGGTGCCCTGGGTGTCCCTGGGGGTGCCCTGGCTGTCCTCTAGGTGTCCCTGGTGGGGCCCTGGTGTCCCTAGGGTGCCCTGGCTATCCCCTAGGTGTCCCTGGGGGTTCCCTGGGTGTCCCCTAGGTGTCCCTGGTGGTGCCCTGGCTGTCCCTGGGGTGCCCTTGCTGTCCCCAAGGTGTCCCTGAGCGTGGCCTGGCTGTCCCTGGGGTGGCCAGGGAGTCCCTAGGGTGCCCTGGCTATCCCCTAGGTGTCCCTGGGAGTGCCCTGGCTGTCCCTGAGGTGCTCTTGCTGTCCCCTAGGTGTCCCTGGGGTTACCTGGGTGTCCCCTATCTGTCCCTGGGGGTTTCCTGGGTGTCCGTGGGGGTGCCCTGGGTGTCCCTGGGGATGCTCTGGCTGTCCCTGGGGGGGCCCTGGCTGCCCCTGGTGTGGCCGTGGCTGTCCCTGGGGTTGCCCTGGCTGTCCCCTAGGTGTCCCTGGGGGTGCCCTTGCTGTCCCTGGGGTGCCCTTGCTGTCCCCTAAGTGTCCCTGGGGGTGCCGTGGCTGTCCCCTAGGTGTCCCTTGGGGTCCCCGGCTGTCCCGTCGGTGTCCCTGGGGGTGCCCTGGGTGTCCCCTAGGTGTCCCTGGGGGTGCCCTGGCTGTCCCTGGGGTGCCCTGGCTGTCCCTTAGGTGTCTTTGGGGTGCCCTGGCTGTCCCCTAGGTGTCCCTGTCTCGCCCGGATTCTCGACTCCGTCTTCGGCGCCATGCTGACACCCCTCCCAGTCTGGATCAGTGTGGCCACACCCCCTCCCCTGGGTCCATTAGACCCATCCCAGTTCAGACCAGTAAGGCACCGTGTGCCCACCATCGACCCCCACACGCCTGCCAGTTCGTCCCAGTCCACTCCCCGTCCATCCCAGTTCTCTCTGATCACCCTCCCAGTGCTCCCAGTCCATCCCAGTCCCGCAGGTGCTGGTGCTTGTGGCTTGATCAGCTGGTGCCTGTCCGCAACGTGGAGCGGGTCAAATGAGGCCTCAGGGGGAGGGGGGGGCGGATTTGGGGGGGTCCTGGGGGTCCCGAGTTGTCCTGGAGGGGTTTGGGGGCTTTTGGGGGGCCTGGGGGGAGTCCTGGGGGCTGCTTTGGGTGTTTTTGGGGGATCTTCGGGAGGTTTGGGCGGCCCATTTGAGGCATCAAAGGAACCTGAGGAGGGTTTTGCGGGCTCCTGGAGGTCGGGGGGGCCCTGGGGGTGGTTTGGGGGGCACTGGGGGGTTCCAGCCCGTGACCCCCCCCCGTTTTTGACCCCCCCCCGAGCTGTTTCGGTCTCATCGACGCCCTCCTGAAGCCCAAGGGGGGGTGGGCGCTGGGCCCCCCCCGCTGCCCCCTCCCCCTGCCACCCCCGCGACGCCCTGCAGGTGAGGGACCCCCAAAAACCCCTCCCCGGACCCCAAATTCACCCCTGGGACCCCAAAAAACCCCCAAAACCTCTCCCCGGACCCCAAATTCACCCCTGAGGCCCCAAAAAACCCCCAAACCCCTCCCCATGAACCCCAAATCCACCCCTGGGACCCCCCAAGACCTCCCCAGGACCCCAGATCCACCCCGGGACCCCCAAATCCATCCCTTGGACCCCCAAAAACCCCCAAATCCATCCCTGGGACCCCCCAAAACCTCCCTCCAAACCCCAAATTCACCCCTCGGACCTCCAGAATCCCTCCACAGGACCCCTCAGGGGTCGTTCCCCACGAAAAAGTGCGGGAAACGTGAGGGGAGAAAAGGGCGGGAAACGTGAGGGGAGAAAAAGGGCGGGAAACGTGAGGGGAGAAAAAGGGTGGGATCAAGTGGGGGGGATCAATGGAATTTTGGGGGGGGTCAGCGACGCTGAGGGAAGATCAATGGAATATTGGGGGGGCATCAATGACATTGGGGGGGGTCAGTGACACTCGGGTGGGGATCAATGATGCTGTGGGGGGGTCGATATCAGAGGTTATCAGAGGAAATCGCCGCCGCCGTCCTCCCGTGCCCAGAGCCCCGGCAGGACCCCAGCGCAGCTCCGGCTGCAGGAGGAGCAGGAGCGGCTCCTTCCGCCCGCCGCGATCCCGGTCCCGATCCCGACCCCAACGCCAGCCCGGTCCTCAGGTCCCGAGACCCACAGCCCGCCCGCCGGGGGGGGCCGCACCGCTCGGGAGCCGCAGCCGACAGTGACAGGACCCGAACCAGAACGCCCGGTCCCATTCCCGGCCCCGCCTGGCTCCGCGCAGGGCCGCGAGCAACCTCGGCTCGGCTCAGCTGTGAGGGGCGGGGCGGGGCCGCGGGCGATGGTCCCGTCCCCATCCCGGGCAGCGCGTGGCGCCGGGGCGGGCTCGGGGCGGAGCCGGGGCGGGCTCGGGGCGGAGCCGGGGCTCTGTGAGGCGGGGCCCGGAGGCAGCCGGGGCCGGGCAGTACCGGGGGCGCGGCTTCAGGGGCGCGGGGCGGGTCCCAAGTGCACGGCGCCGGGACCCCACCGGGGCGTTCCACACCGAGCCCATAGAGCAGCAGCTACTTCCGCCACCCTTTTGAATCCCCGCGATTGGCGGGCTCGCTGAGGCATCGGCAGTGCTGATTGGACAGCGGGCCCCGGGAACCGCCCCCGCCCCCCGGCCCGCGCTGAGGGGCCGGGGCCTCCGCCCTCAGACCGGCTCCGGCTCCAACCCGGCCCGGGCTCTGCTCCGGTCCCCCCGGCCCGCCCTGAGGGCCCGGGGGCTCTGCCCCGAGACCGGCCTCGCCCCTCCCCGCCTCGCCCTGTAGTAGATTTCTGTTTGGTTTGTGGGAAGAAACAGGTGTGAGAAGTGAGATTTGTGCTGGAGAGGTGCTGCTGGGAAGAAAGGATGGAGTAAATCTGCTCCGAGGATGTGCGATGAAGAATTCAGGGTCAGAGGTGGGCAGTATTTATAAACTGTCTCCATATTTCCCTGTATCTCTGGGTGTTTGGATTTAGCCTGGGATTGTCAGCTAAGTTATAAACAAGCCAACCCGGCTACTGAACTCCCAATGAACATTTGGAACCCTTGCACAGAAAGACAAGGTAGTGATGATTCCAAAGGAGAAAATGTAAATGAAGGGTAACGATTGCTGGGAAATTTCCTTAGGAATTGTGAACCTCACACAAACGGAATTTAGGAGGTGGAATCCCAGTTTCAGCCTTGGGCACGTGCAGGAGCAGAGGGATCCTTATTCACAGCAAGGAAAGCCCGGTGCCCCAGCGTGTCAGTGCACACAGTGCAATGTCCAGGAAATGAGCAGCAGGGACTGGCAGCAGCTGCAGGTGAGAGCTGTCACAGGATGATTGAGGGGACAGAGCAGCCCCAGGTGAGAGCTGTCACACTGATGAGGGGACAGAGCAGCCCCAGGTGAGAGCTGTCACACTGATGAGGGGACAGGTGGAAGCTGTAAAGGATAACGAGGGGGCGGGTCCTGCCAGCACTGCTTTAAGAGGGGAGCCCGAGCTCAGTTTGGCACGGAGCTGCGGGAGGAGAGGGGTTTATGCTGGGCTCCCAGGTGAGGCTCATGGAAGGATGGTGAGTTCATCTCACAGGGGCTGGGGGAGGCCTTGGGCGTGGGACATTACTTCAGGAGGTGCTGAGGGACAAACCTTTGTGCCGAGCAGCAGCAGCACAAAAGGTTGAAATAAGTTTTGGTTTGGCATGTAGTGATGGGATTGGCGTCTATGGTGTGCTAGTGTTGTCTAAAGGTTTAAACTTTAATGTTTGTTTTTAAAGTTTTAAGTTAATGAAAGTATATAGGTTGCAAGACATGGGCTTTTTCCTTTTTATTTGGCTAGCGGGAGGTCTTTAACTTTGGGGGGGCTCTGAGTATATGTTCTGGAGTATTATTAGGGGGATTGGACATGGGGTTGTTTTTATTATATTCAGTAGTTTGACTAGGGGTGATAAGAGTTGGCTTTTTTTGCTGGAATTTTTTTGGGGTTGTCTGTTTGAAAATTTATGTATTCGTGCAGTTAAGTGTAGTGGTGTTTCCGGTGTAACTCTTCAGCATATGTTATTGTTTGTGTGTTTGAGGTGGTCCACTTGTCTTATGCCCTGACCGATTGGCCAACAGATCTGCTGAGATCATACATCGATGTTTGTTTTATTTCTTGTAGCCGAATAAGAGACAGCAGCCTGGTGACAGCAGGAAATTCCCAGAGGGCGAGGCGGCCTTCTGTGGCACCCGACATGGATTCTCATCCCCAGACGTCCAAGAGATAAGTGGAGGGTTCAGAGCCACAGAGGGGATGAAAGTGGGGTGCTGGGTCAGGACTTGTCAGGAGGGGTTTTTGAGTCAGGTTTGGAGATAGGGATGTCCAAGATGTGCCAATTGAGAGTACAGGTGTACCAGCCCGACCCCACCCCTAACCCAAACCCGAAGGAGTAGCCCTAAAGACATGCCCGTTTCCCTGAGAGCAGGTACAGGCAGGAGCCCTTATGCAGGACAATGCCAGAAGGCCTGGCTGCGAGGTGTAGGGCTCTAAAGAAGTTGGGTTTAGAAGGGGGGAGGTGTAGCCACACACACAGAGGCTGAGGTAAAGGACTCAAGGACTAGAGGACACACGGTGAAAACCAGGGGAACAGGCTAGGATACAAGTCAGAGTACAGGTGTAGCGGCCCTCACAGCACTGCTACCAGCACACTTCCCCTGAGAGCAGGTGCAGGCAGCAGCCCTAGTGCAGGAACACACCAGAAGCTCTGACATGTGCAGACACTGTCAGGCTAGGGCCAGGCAGGAAGCGATAGTGGGGAGCAGGATCCAGCAGGGCTGGGGATAACGGGGGTTTCCCGCCCCACCCACCCTGGGATTCCCTGTCTCTCCGCAGCCGGTGGAAGTGCTCCTGATTTCCCTCTCGAGGCGGCGGTTGGTAAGGCTTCGTGCCTTTTGCCACCGCAAAGAGTTTGTCTCTGTCAGCCTCTGCCCTGTCTCAGGGCCACGTTTCTTAGGGTAGGCAGGGAACAACTGTGGATGTACCTGTCCTGCGTGCGGGACAGCTCTTGGGACCCTAACGGTGCAGAGCGTCCCCGGCTGCAAGGTCTAGGGCTCTAAAGAAGCAGGGTTCAGAAGGGGGGAGGTTACAGTGATACACACAGAGGCTGAGGTAAAGGACTCAAGGCCTAGAGAACACACAGTGAAAATCAGGGGAACAGCCTAGGATACAAGTCAGAGTACAGGTATCCCGGCCCTCACAGCACTGCTTCCAACACTGTTTCCCTGAGAGCAGGTGCCGGCAGCAATCCTAATGCAAGACAAGGCCAGAAGTCCTGAGAGGTGCAGGCAGTAACCCTAAGCTAGGGCCAGGCAGGAAGTGACAGTGGTGGGGCAGAGTCCACAGGGTTGAGGTTCACCGGGGATGTCCACCCTGCGTTCCTGTCCTGCTCTAACCGGGGATGCTCACAGCCCTAATGGAGGCCACGGTGGGTGGGCTCAGTGTCAGTAATGCCTCTAAGGCTTTGGCGCTGCGAGCGTCGGCCTCCGAGCTCAGCTGAAGCACGCACGGGGCCCGAGGACCCGGTCCTGCTTAAGAGACGGTGAGTAGCAGAGCTGCTGGGTTTTGGCTGATGTGCAGCTAAGATTATGCTTTGATATTTGGTTTTCTTTATTGTAGCTGACTAGGAGACAGCAGCCCAGTGACAGGAGGAATTTCCCAGAGGCATAGGCGGCCTTCTTTGGGGCCCAGCGTGGATTCACCTCCCCAGACGTCTGAGAGATAAGTGGAGGGCTCGGAACTAGGGAGGGGATGAAAGCGGGGTACCAGGGCAGGGGTCAGCGGGAGGGATTTTTCGAGTCGGGTTTGGAGATGGGGATGTCCCAGATGTGACCCCTTAGGCTACATGAAGGGAGAGTCTCATTCTGGATCACAGTGCTGAGGTGTGCAGGGCAGAGCAGTCCTGGTGTGTGTTGTGTCTGTTGTGCACTCTGTGTCTTTTGGGTGTCGTGTCTTTCATGTCTTTTCCCTTAGCCCTTCGAGGGATGTATCAAAAATCCTGGTATCAGTCGTAGCATTTCTGATCTCTGCATTCCTCAGCCAGGTGCCTTTGTCTCAGCTGCTCGGACACTCATCAGAATCCATCTCTCTTCACAAGCATCCAGTCCGATGCCTTTTCAGGTCTTGTTCTGAGCTGTATTGACAGCCGTGCACCGCCCTGATCCATTCCGGCGGGTTAGGTCTTGTGAGATTGCAAAGACAGGTCGAGGATTCTGACTGTAGAATTCTCGGGCATCCATCTCTGCGTTTCTTGGCATAAGTCATCCCGATGGCATCTTGTTCCTGCAGGGTTCTCTGAGCCTGGCCAGCTCACCTTCCGTCTCACCTCGGTCATCTCATCCCGAGTTCTCTGGACCCTCAGGGTCATTCTTCTTGCCCAGAGTTTTCTGTCCCTGTTGTGTCCCCTCGTTTGTCCTGTGCTGTGTCACGGGTGTTGGTGTGTGTTTGGCCCGGAGCTGCTCTGCCTTGCTGCTCAGTCTGGGTGTAGGGGTACGAGGGTAATAGTCCTGGGGGCTTGAAATTTGTGATGTGGGGTGTAGTTAGACTGTAGAGGGTATTCCTAGATTGCCACAAGATGTGTGGAGCTGTCAAGGTATCCTGCAGCACTCTGACTTTTGTCCGGACTTTCTTTCAGATGCAGAGAGATGAAATCCGTGGCAGAGCCCCCCATTCTGGGTGAGGGGGCTCCCCTGAGAAGGTCAGTCCCTGTTTTGATTTGCAGGGGAGGTGTAAATGATGGCCATGTTACAGCTCTGTTCTTTGTCTTTATTTTTAGGTGGTAAAGCCGGATCTCAGCAGTCAAGCTGACGTGGGCGAGGTGAGCAGTGACGGGTGGACAGAAGCCGTTGCTATTGTTCAAACCTCACTCGCTGGTGCAACTCTAAGCCTCCGTTATTGTGTGTTTTAGGGAGTCCACTCGCAGGAGGCCGAGCTCCCCTCTCACCAACCGGACGACAGACCCGGGTCACCTCACCCGTGAGCCCTCCGGGAGCATTCCAGGAGTCTGTGATGGAGCCTTGATCTTCTCCTCGGGAAGGCCCCATCCAGGTAGGCTTGGATAGCGGGCGAGGAGTTGAGGTGAGTCAGGGAGGAGGAGGAGGGATGGTCCCCTCAAGTTCCAGCGCTGCCACGTCACCTTGTCTGCTCTTTACCCAGGCAGACCCTGCGACGCCGGCGTTGGCCTCTGAGCGCAGCTGAAGCACGGGGCCGAGGACATAGGCAAGCTTAGGAGACAGTGAGTAGCAGAATTGTCGGGTTTTGGGTGATGGGCTGCTAAGATCACGCATTCATGTTTGGTTTTCTTTGTTGTAGCTGACTAAGAGACAACAGCCCGGCGACAGCAGGAGTTTCCCTGAGGGAGAGGTGGCCTTCTTTGGACCTGGCAGCGTTTTGCCTCCCTGGATGCCTGAGAGATAAGTGGAGGGTGATGGCTCACAGAGGGGATGAAAGCAGGATGCCAGGGCAGGGATCACCAGGAGGGGTTTTTTAAGTCAGATTTGGAGTTGGGGGCACCAAGATGTGACCCCTTAGGCTACATTAAGGGAAAGTCTCATTTTTCATTTCAGTGCTGAGGTGTGCAGGGCAGAGCAGTCCTGGTGTGTGTTGTGTCACTTGTCTGTTGTGCACTCTGTGTCTGTTTGGTGTCTTGTCTTTTCCTTTTGTCCTTTGAGGGGCCTATCAAAACCCCTGGCATCAGTCTTAGCATTTCTGATCTCTGTGCTCCTCAGCCAGGTGCCTTTGTCTCAGCTGCTCGGACACTCATCAGAATCCATCTCTTCACAAGCATCCAGTCCGATGCCTTTTCAGGTCTTGTTCTGAGCTGTATTGACAGCCGTGCACCGCCCTGATCCATTCCGGCGGGTTAGGTCTTGTGAGAAATGCAAAGGCAGGTAGAGGATTCTGACCGTAGGATTCTCGGGCATCCATCTCTGCATTTCTTGGGATAAGTCATCCCGATGGCATCTTGTTCCTGCAGGGTTCTCTGAGCCTGGCCAGCTCACCTTCCATCTTACCTCGGTCATCTCATTCCGAGTTCTCTGGACCCTCAGGGTCATTCTTCTTGCCCAGAGTTTTCTGTTCCTGTTGTGTCCCCTCGTTTGTCCTGTGCTGTGTCACGGGTGTTGGTGTGTGTTTGGCCCGGAGCTGCTCTGCCTTGCTGCTCAGTCTGGGTGTAGGGGTACGAGGGTAATAGTGCCGGGGGCTTGAAATTTGTGATGTGGGGTGTAGTTAGACTGTCGAGGGTATTCCTAGATTTCCACAAGATGTGTGGAGCTGTCAAGGTATCCTGCAGCACTCTGACTTTTGTCTGAACTTTGTTTCAGATGCAGAGAGATGAAATTTATGGCAGAGCCCCCCATCCTGGGTGAGGGGGCTCCCCTGAGAAGGTCAGTCCCTGTTTTGATTTGCAGGGGAGGTGTAAATGATGGCCATGTTACAGCTCTGTTCTTTGTCTTTATTTTTAGGTGGTGAAGCCGGATCTCAGCAGTCAAGCTGACGTGGGCGAGGTGAGCAGTGACGGGTGGACAGAAGCCGTTGCTATTGTTCAAGCCTCACTCGCTGGTGCAACTCTAAGCCTCCGTTATTGTGTGTTTTAGGGAGTCCACTCGCAGGAGGCCGAGCTCCCCTCTCACCAACGGGACGACAGACCCGGGTCACCTCACCCGTGAGCCCTCCGGGAGCATTCCAGGAGTCTGTGATGGAGCCTTGATCTTCTCCTTGTGAAGGCCCCATCCAGGTAGGCTTGGATAACAGGCGAGGAGTTGAGGTGAGTCAGGGAGGAGAAGGAGGGATGGTCCCCTCAGGTTCCAGCGCTGCCACGTCACCTTGTCTGCTCTTTACCCAGGCAGACCCTGCGACGCCGGCGTTGGCCTCTGAGCGCAGCTGAAGCACGGGGCCGAGGACACAGGCAAGCTTAGGAGACAGTGAGTAGCAGAATTGTCGGGTTTTGGGTGATGGGCTGCTAAGATCACGCATTCATGTTTGGTTTTCTTTGTTGTAGCTGACTAAGAGACAACAGCCCGGCGACAGCAGGAGTTTCCCTGAGGGAGAGGCGGCCTTCTTTGGCACCCGACGCAGATTCTCATGCCTGGACGTCTGAAAGATAAGTGGAAGGCTTGGTGCTACAGAGGGGGGGGGTCACTGGGAGGGACTTGAGTCAGGTTTGGGAGATGGGGATGTCCAAGACATGACTCCTGAGGCTACATCAAGGGATAGTCTCATTTTGGATCTCATTTTGAAGGGTTCAGGGCAGAGCAGTCCTGGCGTGTCTTGTGTTACTTGTCTGTTGCGCACTCTGTGTCTTTTGGGTGTCGTGTCTTTCATGTCTTTTCCCTTAGCCCTTCGAGGGATGTATCAAAACCCCTGGCATCAGTCTTAGCATTTCTGATCTCTGCATTCCTCAGCCAGGTGCCTTTGTCTCAGCTGCTCGGACACTCATCAGAATCCCTCTCTCTTCACAAGCATCCAGTCCGATGCCTTTTCAGGTCTTGTTCTGAGCTGTACTGACAGCCGTGCACCGCCCTGATCCATTCCGGCGGGTTAGGTCTTGTGAGAATGCAAAGGCAGGTAGAGGATTCTGACCGTAGGATTCTCGGGCATCCATCTCTGCATTTCTTGGGATAAGTCATCCCGATGGCATCTTGTTCCTGCAGGGTTCTCTGAGCCTGGCCAGCTCACCTTCCATCTTACCTCGGTCATCTCATTCCGAGTTCTCTGGACCCTCAGGGTCATTCTTCTTGCCCAGAGTTTTCTGTTCCTGTTGTGTCCCCTCGTTTGTCCTGTGCTGTGTCACGGGTGTTGGTGTGTGTTTGGCCCGGAGCTGCTCTGCCTTGCTGCTCAGTCTGGGTGTAGGGGTACGAGGGTAATAGTGCCGGGGGCTTGAAATTTGTGATGTGGGGTGTAGTTAGACTGTAGAGGGTATTCCTAGATTGCCACAAGATGTGTGGAGCTGTCAAGGTATCCTGCAGCACTCTGACTTTTGTCCCAACTTTGTTTCAGATGCAGAGGCATGAAATCTGTGGCAGAGCCCCCCATCCTGGGTGAGGGGCTCCCCTGAGAAGATCGATCGCTATTCAAGGTGAGAGTCACAGATTTCACATTTATTGGCACTCCAGTGCAGGCCACCTGCGTTTACAGCTTCAAACAAGTGAGTCCCTTGGTAAACCCCCTGGGCAGCAGCTGGAGCCTGCTCCAGGCTGGGCTGAGGGAGCAAACACTTGTGGCTGACACAGCTCCACACTGAGGGTACTTGGGAAAACACCTGCCTTGTCCTGGATTGTTTTTTTTTTTTGAGCTTTTGACAAGGTTTTAATCATCACCTTGGTAAAAATAAATGGTAAGGACTGAAAACATGAGAGGCTGGCAGGTTATGCTCATGAATGAGAACTTTTTTTTTAAATAACTGTGCGGCCTATATCCTATTTTTGAGACTCTCTTTTTTGGCTGACTTTACTGTAAAAAATCTAATTTTAATTTAGCTGCCTCAATAATGAATTTATTGTACAAATATGTTCTAGCGTCAGGAGCTTAAAGTAGTAACACCAACATGCCACCTCTGGAATAAATCCCTGCGTCTCCTCAGACCTACTGGTTTGCAGTACAGTTTGTACACCTTTCGCTGCAGCTGTGGTTCTTAATAACTGGAAGTCCATGGATTCTGGGCGATTCCCATAAGTTCTCCTATTTTGTAGGAGCTGCACGGTGAGGTCAGCATTCTGAGGGAGGCCCTGGCACAGCTGCCAAGGGCAAGGAACGTGGAGCATCCCGGGGCTTCTCCCACCCGAGTTTCTCCCGGAGCGTGCTGCGTGTCATGCCGGATGTTTAACCCGGGTTTGGGGTGTTCTCCTGCAGTCCCAGCTCTGACTGCTGCCCCTGAGCCCCGGCCTTGCTCGGTCCCAGCACTGAACCTGGCAGGTGGGTGTGCTTTTCCAGCCCTTGAATCCCACGGGCAATCCCAGATTCCCGGAGCTCCCCGAGGCACAGCCTGGCCTCCCTCCCTGGGAGCTGCATTTCAATCTGCCTGGACCAACTCTCTGTTTGAGACTTTATTCCTGTTGTTTTTCCTCTTGCAGGTTGTGGGCAAAAAGGAGAGAGCCAGTAGGAAGTGAAGCCACTGGAAGGCCTTATCCCAGTCCAAGGTTCCCACTTTTCTTTCTGACTCCTGGATAATTGCCTGGCCATAACTGGACAGAGACTGTCAGTTTGATTTCCTGCCTTTTCCAATAAATCCTTGCTTTCAGCTGGAGTGTATTCCTGGTGTCATCCCCCTCCTCGTCCATGGATTTGTAAATAAAAGTCCTGACTTTTGCCAAGTCAAATTTTGTTACTGCAGGAAGTGTGGTGCTTTTGTTCTACTGAAACTTCCCAACTCTGCTGAGAGTTTCCGATGTCAAATCCAAGTAAGATTGGAATTTCTTTGCATTGTTACTCCCACAAAACACAGATCATTCTTGGATAGGAGTAACTGGACCTGTTGAATTCCCACTTCCCTTTAAATTAGAGCAGAGGAAGCAGATTTTAAATCATCATTCCATGAACTTTCACCAACTTCATGACTCTTGCGAAAGTTTTCAATGTTAGAAATTCCTGAGCTTGTTTTCCAGGCAGGCTTGGATTTAGATGTCATTCCTTCCTTTTATTTGAAGGAATAACTCTGATTTTCTCTCTGATTTTAGTAAGGGAATATTTATTTATTCCAATTTTCCATTCTAATTGGAATTTTTGTACCTTGTAGAGCGCATTTCCAAGGAAATTTACCCAGTTAATGTTGGTAAATCAGGAATTGTACAGCACTATCTCCACAAAATTCTGTGAATTCCCAAAAAAACTTTGAAGTATTTATTTGCCACGATTCATCTCTTTGTAAAGTTCAATTTACTGCATTTTTAATTACATAAATGCCATTAAAACCTGAATCCAGGTCTAGTTGCTGTTCCTTGGACACAAGGGGCTGGTTCTTTCCTACCTTGGCACATTTGGGTGTTTGTCCAAAATGAGCTTCCCACTAAAATAGAATTTGTTTCCAAGCAAAAGTGGGAATTGTCTAGAAAACCTTATGTTCTGGGGGGCACTGGGTTTGTTTCCCTTATTGCTGCATAATTGAGGAAAGCCATGGCGCTTTTTTAGGCAGTGGCAGGAGGTGAGAGCTGCATTTATTTAATTTTGTATTTTATTTTTTGTTATTTTTGTATTTTTATGCTCTTTTGTTGTGGTTTCTTATGTTGCGTTTTGTGGTTTTTCAAAGACTTTTTCTTCCTTTTTTTAATTTTTATATTTTTTTCTTTAGCTATTTATTTACTTGTTAAAACTACTTTTAGTTTTTTATTTTAATTTTTTGTTTAAATTTTTTTCCCACTTTTTTGTTACTTTGAAATTTTTTTCTTTTGGTATTTTAATTTTATTTATTATTTTCTATAGTTTTGGTTTATTTTTTCATGTTTTCTTTGTTCCTTTTTTTTCCCCCCATACTCTTTCTTCCCCCGGGCGCCTGGGGGTTTGGCTGTTGGCAAGAAAGATGAGAAATGACCTCCGTGCCCGCTGGACGTCGGGATGTCATAGAGAGCGCAGTTGGCAAAAGCTCTGTATTTTCTGCTCCATAAAACTCCTGAAGGGAGGAAGCTGTGACCACCGTGGTGCCGTTTTTTCCTTCCCAGCCCCGACCAGGTCTCCTCCTACCCGTGCACAGTGTTACCAGCAGCAGCCTGCTGTCCAGGCTGTCGAGGCGTATTTCAGAGGGGGCAATAAAAACAAAGTAGCCGTTTTATTTTGAACTCTCCGACCCTGCTTGTTTATTAGCAAAGAACTCCAAAACAAAGCAAACAAAAAAAGAAAACCCACAAAATAAACTCCCCTGCAACCCACCAAAAAAAACCATACAGAAAGAGAAAATATGCCCATATTATTTAAATAAAGATTAAAACTTTACCCCTTAGAAAACCAGGCTCATTTAATTCAAATTAATTGTGTTTCTGATGTGTTAGGTTAATGAATTCATCTAGTGTAAAATATCGTTTAAAATATAAACAACCGAATTTAAAAAATAATGAAAAAGAAAAATAACAAAAAGTATAGGATATGAAAAATAATATCAATAATAAATACACAATATATTATTACATACTACACGTTTTATAAATATATATAATATACATAATATAAACATCTATAATGTACATAATCATATTTAAATGAAATGTATTATTATTTATAACATTACATAATAAATAATAAATTATTTTATATAAAACTTTCTATATTTAATATATATAATAAATATAATAGTATAATAAACATAATACATGATGTATAATGTACATAATATAAAAGATGAATTGTAATGATTAATGTAAATATCAGAATCACAAAGATAAAAATATTGAAATAGAGCCTGAACGAAAGGCTTTTTTATTTCGGTCTGGTTGCTGGCAGGGCTCTCGCAGGTGTGCTCGGGGGTCTTTTGGGCCATTTATTCCGGAGGCTGTTCGGAAGGGCATTTCTGGGCACGTTCGTTTTCGCCTCCGCTCCGCGCCGCCGCGCGGCAGTGCTGCCACCGCGTGGGCAGAGAGCGGTAGTGCAGCTGTCCCTCCTGCCTGTCCCGCCTGATCTGTGCGGCAATGCTGCCACCGTGTGGGCAAACAGCGGTAGTGCAGCTGCCCCTCCCGCCCGTCCCGCCTGATCTGTGCTGCAATGCTGCCACCGTGTGGGCAAACAGCGGTAGTGCAGCTGTCCCCCGTGCCCGTCCCGCCGGAGCCGTGCGGCAATGCTGCCACCCGGTGGGCAAAGAGCGGTAGTGCAGCTGTCCCCCCCGCCCGTCCCCGACGCGCGTGGCAGCCCCGCACTGTGAGCTCGGGGGCGGCGCTGCCGCCCGCCCGCAGCTCGGGGCCGAAAGGGAGGGAAAAAGGCAAGGAGCCCGGGCGCGTGGCAGCCGACTGCCTGCGCGCGCCACCCGGATCCCGGAGCCGTCCGGTCGCGATTTTCCGCGGCGTTTGCGGGTGTGCGGACACGGGATGGGGGCGCAGCGGCGCCGCGGGCGGCAGTCCATTGAGTCAGGCGCTTGTGCGAGCAGCCGAGGGGGCATTTTAGTGGGTTCCACTACCAAGATGGCGGCGAGACGCTAGGCGCCTGACCTTCTAAAAAGGGCAGCCAAAAGGGCTGGAAAAAATAAGGACCCTATAGGCGTTTACGCAGATGCCTGCACAAAACCCCGACTACGGCGCCGCCCGGGCGCAATTTTCCGCGGCGTTTCCAGGTGTGGGGACACCGGCCGTGTGCTCAGCCGCGCCGCGTCCGCGTTCGGATTCGTGTATTTAGTCAGGCGTCTGTGTAAACACCTGGCGGAGGCCTATGCCGAGCCGCAAAGAACATGGCGGCCGGGACGGAAGTGGTCTCAGGCGCAACCAAGATGGCGGCAAGCAAAAGCGGAAGTCATGCGTCGGCCCTCACAAAATGGCGCCGAGGCGCGAGGCGGTTGACCTTCCAAAAAGAGCGGCTAAAAGGGCGGGAAAAAATAAGGACCCTATAGGCGTTTACCTAGTTGCCTGCACAAAAACCCCGACTACGGCGCCACCCGGGCGCAATTTTCCGCGGCGTTTCCAGGTGTGGGGACACCGGCCGTGTGCTCAGCCGCGCCGCGTCCGCGTTCGGATTCGTGGATTTAGTCAGGCGTCTGTGTAAACACCTGTCGGGGGCCTTAGTGGTGCCGCAAAAAAGATGCCGGCGGGACCGGAAGTGGCCTCAGGCGCAACCAAGATGGCGGCAAGGAAGGGCGGAAGGCTCGTGGGGCTCATCGCGGCCGAAAATCGCCGAGTGCAGCTCACACCCTGCAATGGCAAAAGCTGTTTTATTAAAACTCAGCCGAGAATTTTCCTCTTATTTCCAGGTCACAGGATATACTGAGGCTGAGAGGGATCCTAAAATCTGACTCTCAAGCGGACGGACCATTTGAGAATCGAACTCAGCACCTTGGCATTACCCGGACTCTGCTCCAAGCAGCTGAACCAATCTCTGCATTATGGGGATGGACCTCCATAGGATGGCAACGCTTGGCCCCACTAAGGTAAGTGCAGTGCCGCCTTCTCTGCCAAAGCTGCTTCACACACCAGCCCCTGGAATGGCTCGAGGGCAGATCTGGCTGGCAGCTCACGACAGCACAAAGCTCTTCCAGTGACGCTGATTTCCTGTCCTTTCCAGGATTTACTCAACAGCTGCCGTAAAAGTACTCACACAAAGTCTCTTTCCAGGCAGAAAGGAGCAGGACAAGTCCTGAGGCTTCCCTTCTTCCACGGCCAAAGCTCTGCAGAGAGGCAGGGCCGGTCCCACCCGCACAGGGGCGTTTCCTGCAGGTGAGTGTTGCCGGGCCAAAATGATGGCAGCTGCTGAGGCCGGGGCTGCTTTTCTGGCCGGAGGCCTCGGTGCCCCCCCGTGCCGCCTGCAATGTCCCTCGGTGTTTCCTGCAGGTGTCCCGGGTGCCCGGAGGCGCAGGGAGGAAGGAGGCCGGCAGCCCCAGCGGGGCCAGCAGCCCTGGGATGATGTGCAGGGGAGGAGCTGTGCCTGCGGGGCCTCGCCCGTGGCAGCGGCGGCCAAACGCAGGGCCCGGGGCCGGGCTCGGGGCTGGCACGGACACGGCCCCGGGGCTGCCGCGGCTCCTCGGCCAGGGGCTGCTCCCACCGGGCACGGGGAGATGCTGCAGCCCAGACAGAGGCACCCACAGCCCAAGAGCTCCCCAGGGAACCACTGGCATTGCCTGGGAACGGCGGCTCGGGCTGTCTGCAGAGGGGCTCAGACGGCAATTCCCACCTCCCGGAGCTCCCACACAGTTGCCAGGTATGTCCTGGCCACCCCAAATCCCCTCCCTTTCAGCCTGACGACATCACCCATCGGCAGCATTAAAGCCAAGGCGCTCCTCCCTCACAGAAATTAAATCCAGAGCAACAGCCCTCGGAGATGCCTCAAAATCAAAGGTTTGAGTGGGATGGAGTTTCGTTTGGATGAAGTCTGGAGTTTTTCAGGGAGCCAGCCGGAGTGCAGAAGTGATGGAAAGCTTTAGCAGGTGGGTCCCACTGGAGGTGTGCTGAAGGCAGGGATGGGCATCCCTTGCCTGAGGGAAAGGCACTTGCAGAGGCCACTGCTGGGGCTCGGAAAGGAGCTGAGCTCCTGCAGGGAGCTGTGTCCTCCCGAGGGCACAGGGGCTGCCTCAGCACAGGCCGGCCAGTGCCTTCTCCTGCTCTGAAACATCACCTGGAGCCCGAGCTCAGGGGGGTGGCTGAATTCCAGGGAAATCTGACAGGTGACCCCCAGGGGATGAGGGTTGTAATTAACCAAATCTATGGAATAGAAACCTATCCTGTCCCCATCCTGCTGAGCTTCCTTGGAAGCTCTGCTGGTTCCTGACACGTCTGGCATTCAAGCAGCAGCTCTGCGTGGGAATGTTCGTGCTCTGTGAGGCACTGTGAGGTTATTGCAGCGGGAACTGAGCAGGGAATTAGGGGCCGTGGGTATAATTCATCTAAACTAGCAAAGGTGACAGTGAACCCCAAATCTGGACACCACACAGAGAACAATCTTTGTGCTGCCCTGTCAGCTCAAGCCCCTCGGCTGGGAAGTTTTGGGAGTCAAACATATGGAATGATAGAAGTCACAGCAACTGGTGTCACCCCGAGGGACAGTCCAAGTCCCAGACAATTCCTCTGCAATCCCCTCGGGGGGAAAACACCCTCTGTCTGTCAGGAGCCCTGACTCTGTTTCTCCTATCAGCTGCGTTGGACTTTAAGAACTTGAAATAATTTTGAAGCCAAAGAGATCACCTTTCCTTTCTGGTTTGATTTTTTTTTTTTTTTTCCTTTCAGATGCTGGACTTGCTTCTGTGGATGTGTGCTGAGCTCTGGCTGCAGGGGACTGTCAGGCCTGAATGGCTGTGAGTCTGTGTTCTTCACGCTGGGGAAGCAGAAATAATTATTAATTAGACTGCAGAAATGTTTTCAGAAACCTTTCCCCTTTCCTGCCCTTTGCTGGTGGATCTTCTCTTTCTGCCTTTGACTTTACAAAGCTGTTCCCTGATCTCATTTCCCCTGCCTGAATTCCTTGCAGCTCCTAGCTGGGAAAAACTGGGATGATGTCCTGGGGATGTTCTTAGGGGAGGACACAGGTGAGATTTTTGCCTGTATTTTTTCTAATGTTTTCTAAAATTTCAGAGAGCTGCTGCTGCTGCACAAGTGGAGCCTTGTCAGCGAAGACCTGCATCTGCAGGAGGACCCGCAGGCCCTGGCTGGGAAGTGCCAAAACAAAGAAGTGATCAGTAAGTGCTGAACTGCTTCCAGGAGGGCATATTTTGTTGCAGCCGTTACAGACCAACAGTACAAGTGAGGCCAACTGCTCTGGAAACAGTACTAATGCCTTCTGCCAGACTGATGGAGCTTGAGGGAGGAGGAAAGGAAATGGCAAGGCATTTTTCAGGTCTTCCTTGGGGTGAATTCTAAGCTTAGCACAATTGGGAAGCTTTGAGGAAACACAGTTTAAAAAGGGGAAGAGCTGTAAAATGAAACTTAGTTGCCAATCTCATGTCAGGTTCTGAAAAATGGTCTTCTTGAATCAAATCTCAGAAGAAATAAGCGGTGCCTGGAGGCTCTGTGCTCAAAGGTTTGAATGATTCTGAGTGTGGATGGGGATCTGAAAGTCACGTGTAAGTAAAACCAAAAAATACATCAAGCAAGCAAAACTGCAATAGTTGACTTTTCTTGTTGTCATCGTTTTGGAAGAAAGGAAAAATACCGGGCGAGAGGTGAGAGCAGGATCTGCAAAATCTCGGAGTTCTCCGTGTCTCCCTGAGGCTGAAGCCGTGTTTGCTGTCATCGATGGCAGAGTGGAAGATGCTAAAGACTGAAAACTTGGGGTTTTCCCCCCTGAATCCCAAGGCTCTGTCAGCAGCTGTGCCCTGTCTATCTCTTCAAGGAGTTTCCGGGTTTAGGAAGGCTTTTCCATTCTTCCGTATTTCTCTAGAACTCCACTCCAAAAGAATGGTGCTGTGTCCGTGTGGTGTTGGTGACTTTGTGTGAGTTGCTTTATTAAAGCCAATCGTTGGTAAGGGTTTTGAGCCTGCCTTGGGAAGCCCTTGGAGGTGGCAGCTCTTCTTTAATTTCCCTTTGTTCCTTTCATGCCTTTCAGTGATTTCTGCGAGGTGCACTGCAGTCTGCCTGAAGCCAGCACATCCTGTCCGTGTTTGAAACTTGACTCCTGTTGTTTTTCCTCTTGCAGGTAGTTGGCAAAAAGAGGAGAGAGCCAGTAGGAAGTGAAGCCACTGGAAGGCCTTATCCCAGTCCAAGGTTCCCACTTTTCTCTCTGACTCCTGGGTAATTACCTGGCCATAACTGGACACAAACTGTCCCTTTGATTTCCTGCCTTTTCCAAGAAATCCTTGCTGTCAGCCGGAGTGTGTTCCTGGTCTCCTCCTCCTCGTCCTCCTCCTCCTCCTCCTCCTCCTCTTTTTGCCAAGGTGAATTTTGGTTATTGCAGGAATTGTGGCTCTTTTGTTCCACTGAAACTTGCCAACTCTGCTGAGAGTTTCAGGTGTCAAATCCAAGTATGACTGGAGTTTCTTTGCATTGTTACTCCCACAAAATAGAGGGATTATTCGGTCTATTCCTATGGGATAGGAGTGGCTTGACCTTTTTAATTCTCCCTTCCCTTGAAAATCAGAGCAGAGGCAGCAGATTTGAAATCGTCGTTCCACGAACCCCACCGGTTTCCTGGCTGTCGGGAAAGTTTTCCACGTTAGAAATTGCTGAGCTTGTCTCTCAGGCAAGCTGGGATGTAGGTGTTATTCCTTCCTTTTATTTGATGGTTTTCCTCTCTCTGATTTTAGGAAGGGAACGTTTCTAGCCAGTGCCAATTTTCCATCCGAACTGGAAGTTTTGGACGTGGTGGGGCACATTTCCAAGGAAAGGGACCCAATTCACGTTAGTAAATGAGGAATTGTTCAGCACCGTGTCCACAGAGTTTTGGGAATTCCCAGGAAAACTTGCCAAGTGTTTGTTTAATTGCCGGGATTCATCTCTCTGTCAAGTTCAATTTGCTGTGTTTTCAGTTCCATGAATGCCATTAAAAGCTGAATGCCGGCCTGATTGCTGTTCCTTGGACACACGGGGCTGGTTCTTTCCTGCCTTGCCGAGGGCAGAGCTGCTTTTGTTGAATTTTGGGTTGGGCTTAGGGGAAGCGAACAGAAAAACCCCACCAAATAAAGCCCCCACGACCCCCCGTCCCCCGCAGCAGACATACAGCAGACAGGGAGAAAGAGAAAATACGCCAATGGGATTGGAATGGAGATGGAAATTGGACCCCTTAGAAAACCAGGCTCCTTGAATTCTAATGACTTGTGTTTGTGATGTGTTAGGGGAAGGAATTCGTCTGGTTTGAACCATCAGTTCAAATGTGACCAAATAAACACGGATTGAAGAAAACGACAGGATTTGGGGGCATTTTTCTGGATTATAGGGGAATTTCTTTGGGGATTTTTTGGGGGGATTTTGGTGGGATTTTTGGGGGGAGTTTGTGGGATTGTGGAGGTATATTTGTGGATTTTTGGAGGATTTTTCAGGGAGATGTTGGGGGGATTTTGCGGGATTTTGGGGGGGATTTTTGGCAGGATTTTTGGGGCGATTTTTGGGGATGATTTTTTGTGGATATTTGGGGAATTTTGCAGGAATTTTTGGGAGGATTTTTTGGGGGATTTTTGTGGGGATTTCCTGGATTTTGGGGTGGATCTTTGGGAGGATATTTTGGGGGGATTTTTGGGGGGATTGGGAAATTTTTGGAGGATTTTTGGGGGGATTTTGCAAGAGTTTTTGTGGATTTTTTGATGTATTTGGGGGGATTTTTGGGAGGATTTTTGGGGTAATTTTCCGGGATATTTTGGGGGATTTTTGGGGGGATTTTGGGGGATTTATGGGGAATTTTGGGGGTGATTTTGAAGGATTTCTTGAGGATTTTTTCAGGCATTTTCATGGGATTTTTGGGAGGATATTTGGGGGATTTATTGGAGGATTTTTCGGGGAGATTTTTGGGGGATTTTAGGGGGGATTTTTGGGGAATTTTGGGGGGGATTTTGTGGATTTTGTGATTTTTGGGAGGATTTTTTGTGGATATTTGGGGAATTTTGGGGAGATTTTTGGGAGGATTTTTGAGGAGATTTTTTGTGGGGATTTTGTGGATTTTGGGGTGGATTTTTGAGGGAATTTTGGGGGCATTTTTGGTGTAATTTTGGGGGGTTTTTGGGAGGATTTTTGGGGGAATCTGGCGGGATTTTGGGGGGCATTTTTGTGGGGGATGTTTGGAGGTGTTTTGGAGGGAATTTTGGGAAATTTTGGGGGGGATTCTTTTGGGATTTATGGGGAATTTTGGAGAATTGTTTGGAGGATTTTTGGGGGGATTTTGCGGGATTTTTTGTAGGTTTTTTGCTGATTTTGGGGGGATTTTGGGGGGGTTTTGTGGGGATTTTGTGGATTTTTGGGGGATTTTTGGGAGGATGTTTGGGGGGATTTTGGGGGGGATTTTGCAGGAATTTTTGGGAGGATTTTTGGGGCGATTTTTGGGGATATTGTTTGGAGGATTTTTGGAGGATATTTGGGGGATTTTTTACAGGATTTTTGGGGGCGATTTTTGGGGGCGATTTTTGGGGGCGATTTTTGGGGAATTTTTAGGGGAATTTTTGGATTTTGGGCGGATTTTTGGGGGGCCCTTTATGAATTTTAGGGGGATTTTTTCGGGTTTTTTTTGGTGGGATTTTGGGGGATTTTTGGGGGGATTTTGTGGGATTGTGGAGGTACATTTGTGGAATTTTGGATGGATTTTTTGGGGAGATTTTTGGGCGGGTTTTGCTGGATTTTTGGGGGGATTTTTGTGGAATATTTGGGGGATTTGGGGAGATTTTGGGGAATTTTGGAGGGATTTTAGGGGCATTTTGGGGGGGACTTTTTGGAGGATTTTTAGGAGGATTTTTGGAGGGTATTTGGGGAAATTTGCAGGAATTTTTGGGGGATTTTGGGGGAGTTTGGAAAGAATTTTGGGGGGCATTTTTGCGGGATATTTGGGGGGATTTTGGTGGCATTTTTGGGGGGCCCTTTATGAATTTCAGTGGGATTCTTTTGGGGTTTTTTTGGGGGGGTTTTGGGGGATTTATGAAAGAATTTTGGGGGGCATTTTGGCGGGATTTTTGGGGGGATTTTTGGTGGCATTTTGGCGGGATTCTTGGGGGGATTTTGGTGGAATATTTGGGGGATTTGGTGAGATTTTGGGGGGGATTTTTTGAGAGTTTTTAGGAGGATTTTTGGAGGGTATTTGGGGAAATTTGCAGGAATTTTTGGGGGATTTTGGGGGATTTTTGAAAGAATTTTGGAGGGCATTTTGGCGGGATTTTTGGGGGAATTTTGGTGGCATTTTTGGGGGGATCTTTATGGATTTTAGGGGGATTTTTCGGGTGTTTTTGGGGGGGATTTTGGCGGGATTTTTGGGGAATGTTGTGGGATTGTGGAGGTACAATTGTGGATTTTGGGTGGATCTTTCGGGGAGATTTTGGCGGGGGTTTTGCTGGATTTTTGGGGGGATTTTTGAGGAATTTGGGGGGATTTTTGAGGTGTTTTTGGGGAGAGTTTTTGAGGATTTTTTGGAGGATTTTCGGAGGATATTTGGGGGATTTTGCAGGAATTTTTGGGAGTATTTTGGAGGATTTTTGGGGGCATTTTTATGGATTTTAGGGGGATTTTTCGGGGATTTTTGGGGGGACTTTTGGCAGGATTTTTGGGGGAATTTTGGGGCATTTTTGCTGTAATTTTTGGGGTTTTTTGCGTGGATTTTAGGGGGGAATCCGGCGGGAATTTATGGGGAGATTTTTAGGGAGATTTTCAGGAATTTTTTGGGAGGATTTTTGAGGGGATTTTGATTGGATTTTTGGGGCGAATTTGAGGATATTTTTGGGGATTCCGGGGGGGTGTTTTTCGGGGATTTTTCCGTGGATTTTTGGGGAGGATTTTGGGGGGATTCTTGGGGGATTCTGGGGGAATTTTGGGGGGGATTTTTTTTTATTTTTGGAGGATATTTTGCGGCATGTTTGGGGGATTTTTTGGGGATTTTTGAGGGGATTTTTGGGAGGATATTTTCGGGGATTTTTGGAGGGATTTTTTTTGGATTTTGGGGGAATTTTGGGGAGCATTTTTGGGGCGTTTTTGGGAGATTTTTGGAAGGATTTTTTTGTGGATATTTGCGGAATTTTACAGGAATTTTTGGGAGGATTTTTGAGGAGATTTTTGTGGGGATTTCCTGGATTTTGGCGTGGATTTCTGGGAGAAAATTTTGGGGAATTTTGGGGGAGTTTTTGGAGGATATTTGGAGAATTTTGCAGGAATTTTTGGGAGTATTTTTGGGAGGATATTTTCGGGGATTTTTGGAGGGATTTTTTTGGATTTTGGGGGAATTTTGGGGAGCATTTTTGGGGCGATTTCTGGGGATTTTGGGGAGGATTTTTGGAGGACATTTGGGGGATTTTGCAGGAATTTTTGGGGGATTTTGGGGGATGTGTGAAAGAATTTTGGGGGGCATTTTGGAGGGATTTTGGGGGGGAATTTTATGGACTTTAGGGAGAGTTTTTCGGGGATTTTGGGGGGGATTTTGGGGGGGATTTTGGGGGATTGTTGAGGTACATTTGTTGATTTTGGGTGGACTTTTCGGGGAGATTTTTTTTGGATTTTTTGGGGGATTTTTGCAGAATATTTGGGGGATTTGGGGAGATTTTGGGGAATTTTGGGGGGGATTTTGGGGCAATGTTGGGGGGATTTGGAGGGATTTTTGGGAGGATTTTTGGGGGGGAATCGGGGGGGATTTGGGGTGGAATTGTTGGGATTTTGGGGGAGTTTTGGGGGATTTTAGGGGGAATTTAGGGGGATATTTGTGTAATTTGGGGGGGATTTGGGAGGATTTTTGGAATAGAGCCTGAACGAAAGGCTTTTTTGTTTCGGTCTGGTTGATGGCAGGGCTCTCGCAGGTGTGCTCGGGGGTCTTTTGGGCCATTTATTCCGGAGGCTGTTCGCCAGGGCATTTCTGGGCACGTTCGTTTATGGCTCTGCTCCGCGCCGCCGCGCGGCAGTGCTGCCACCGCGTGGGCGGAGAGCGGTAGCGCAGCTTCCCCCCCGCCCGGCCCGCCCGATCTGTGCGGCAATGCTGCCACCGTGTGGGCAAACAGCGGTAGTGCAGCTTCCCCCCCCGCCCGTCCCGCCTGATCTGTGCGGCAATGCTGCCACCCTGTGGGCAGAGAGCGGTAGCGCAGCTGTCCCCCGGGCCGTGAGCTCGGGGCCGGCGCTGCCGCCCGCCCGCCCGCCCGCCCGCAGCTCGGGGCCAAAGGGAGGGCGAAAGGCGAGGAGCCGCCTTGGGGGGAAAGAAGCGGGACCTGGGCTCCTGCTGCGGGTGGAGGCGGCGCTCGGCGCCTCGGGAGGGCTCCGCAGCGAACTCACCTCACCTGGGGGCGCAGAGGAGCGCCCGGGGGGAGCGCGGGGATGGAAACAATCCTTGGGGAGGTCGGGGCAATGGCTTGGATTTTTTCGGTGGCGCTCTTGAATTTTTTTTGGAGGCTTTGAACTTTCTTTTGGAATTCAGCGTCTGGGAATGAGTCAGAGGGTGTGCAGAGGTCCCTAAAAAATCTGGGAGTTCTTTGGGATTTTGGGGGGGATTTTTATGGATTTTAGGGGGATTTTTCGGGGATTTTTGGGGGGTTTTGCGGGATTTTTGGGGATATTTTTGGGGGGGATTTTTGGGGATATTTTTGGGGGGGATTTTGTGGATTTTGGGGGGATTTTTGGGAGGATTTTTTCGGGGATTTTTGGGGGATTTTGGGGAATGTTTTAAAGAATTTTGGAGGGCATTTTGGCGGGATTTTTGGGGGGATTTTGGTGGCATTTTGGGGGGGTCTTTATGGCTTTCAGGGGGATTTTTCGGGATTTTTTGGGGGAATTTTGGGGGATTATTGGGGGGATTTTGTGGGATTGTGGAGGTACATTTGTGGAATTTTGGATGGATTTTTCGGGGAGATTTTGGTGGGGTTTTGCTGGATTTTTGTGGGAATTTTTGTGGAATTTTGGGGGGATTTGGGGCGATTTTGGGGAATTTTGGGGGGATTTTAGAGGCGTTTTTGGGGAGATTTTTTGAGGATTTTTAAGAGGATTTTTGGAGGGTATCTGGGGGATTTTGCAGGAGTTTTTTGGGGGATTTTGGGGGAATTTCGGGGGCATTTTTGGTGTAATTTTGGGGGGGTTTTGGGAGGATTTTTTGGGGAATCTGGCGGGATTTTAGGGGGGGATTTTTGCTGTAATTTTTGGAGGTGTTTTGGGGGGGAATTTTGGGGGAGATTTTTAGGGGGATTTTTAGGAATTTTTTGGGAGGATTTTTGGGGGATATTCTTGGGGATTTAGGGGGATTTCTTGGAGGATTTTCGGGTGGATTTTGCGAGTTTTTTGTGGATTTTTTGATGAATTTTGCGGGATTTTTGGGAGGATTTTTGGGCGATTATTGGGGATATTTTTGGGGATTTTGGGGAGGATTTATGGAGGGATTTTTGGGGGGATTCTTTGGAGGATTTTTGGGGGGATTTTGCGATATTTTTTGTGGATTTTTTGATTATTTTGGGGGGATTTTTTGGAGGATATTTGGGGAATTTTGCAATAATTTTTGGGGGGATTTGGGGGGATTTTTGGGGGGATTTTGAGGGGAATATTTGGGGGGATTTTTGGGGGGAATTTGGATTTTTGGGGGGGATTTTGGGGGGGGGATTTTTGAGAGGATTTTTAGAGGTGGTTTTGGGGAATTTGGGAGGAGATTTTTAGGGGGATTTTTAGGAATTTTTGGGGAGGATTTTTGGAGGATTTTGATTGGAGTTTTGGGGCGAATTTGGGGATATTTTTGGGGATTCCGGGGGGGGAGTTTTTCGGGGATTTTAATTGGATTTTTGGGGAGGATTTTGGGGGGATTTTTGGGGGATTCAGGGGGAATTTTGGGGGGGATTTTTTTTGATTTTTGGAGAATATTTTGCGGCATGTTTGGGGAATTTTGGGGGGGATTTTTTGGGGATTTTTGAGGAGATTTTTGGGAGGATATTTTCGGGGATTTTTTGAAGGGATTTTTTTGGATTCTGGGGGGATTTTTGGGAGCATTTTTGGGGCGTTTTTGGGGATTTTTGGGAGGATTTTTTGTGGATATTTGCGGAATTTTGCAGGAATTTTTGGGGGCATTTTTGGGAGGATTTTTGTGGGGATTTCGTGGATTTTGGGGTGGATTTTTGGGAGGAAATTTTGGGAAATTTGGGGGGGGGATTTTGAAGAATATTTGAGAGGATTTTTGGGGCGATTTTCGGCGATATTTTTGGGAGGATTTTTGGAGGAGATTTGGGGGATTTTTTGGAGGATTTTGGGGGATTTATGGGGAATTTTGGGGAGGATTTGGGGGGATTTTGGTGGCATTTTTTGGGAGATCTTTATGGATTTTAGGGGGATTTTTCGGGGGGGTTGCGGGGGATTTGGGAGGATTTTTGGGGAGATGTTGTGGGATTGTGGAGGTACAATTGTGGAATTTTGGATGGATTTTTCGGGGAGATTTTTGGTGGGGTTTTGCGGGATTTGGGGGGGGATTTTTGTGGAATATTGGGGGGATTTGGGGAGATTTTGGGGAATTTTCGGGGAATTTTAGAGGTGTTTTTGGGGAGATTTTTTTGGGATTTTTGGGAGGATTTTTGGAGGATATGTGGGGGATTTTGCAGGAATTTTTGGGGGATTTTGGGAGATGTTTGAATAAATTTTGGGGGGCATTTTGGCGGGATTTTTGAGGGGACTTTCATGGACTTTAAGGGGAGTTTTTCGGGGATTTTCGGGGGGGATTTTTGCGGGTTTTTTGGGGGCATTTTTGTGGAATATTTGGGGGATTTGGGGAGATTTTGGGGAGTTTTAGTGGGGATTTTTGGAGGTGTTTGGGGGGGGAATTTTGGGGGGGGATTCTTTTGGGATTTATGGGGAATTTTGGGGAAATGTTTGGAGGATTTTGGGGGGATTTTGCGGGATTTTTTGTGGTTTTTTTTGCTGATTTTGGGGGGATTTTGGGGGGATTTTTGCGGGGTTTTTGATTGGATTTTTGCGGGGATTTTGTGGATTTTTGGGGGGATTTTTGGGGGGGATTTTTGGGATTTTTTAGGAGGATTTTGGGGGGATTTGGATTGGATTTTTGGGGCGATTTTTGGGGATATTTTGGGGGATTTTTGGTTGGATTTTGCGGGTTTTCTGATGGGATTTTTGGGGGGAATTTGGGGGGGATTTTGGGGATATTTTTTGATGAATTTTTAGAGGGATTTTTGGGGCGATTTAGGGGGATATTTTTGGGGATTTTGGGGGGGTTTTTTGGGGGATATTTGGGGAATTTTTCAGGAATTTTGGGGGGGATTCGGGGGGATTTTTTTGGGGATTTTGGGGCCATAATTGGGGGGAGTTGGGGGAATTTGGGGGGATTTTTAGTGAAATTTGGGGGGGGGATTTTTTCGGGGATTTTTGGGAGGATTTTTAGGGGTGTTTTTGGGGAATTTTGGGGAAGATTTTTAGGGAGATTTTTAGGAATTTTTTGGGAGGATTTTTGGGCGGATTTTTTGTGGGGATTTCGTGGATTTTGTGGTGGATTTTTGGGGGGAATTTTGGGGGGGATTTTGGGGGTATTTTTGGATGAATTTTCAGAGGGATTTTTGGGGCGATTTTTAGGGATATTTTTGGGGATTTTGGGGAATTTTTGGGACGATTTTTGGGGGGATTTTGCGAGATTTTTTGTGGATTTTTTTATTATTTTGGGGGGATTTTTTTGAGGATTTGTGGGGAATTTTGCAGGAATTTTTGGGGGGATTTGGCGGGATTTTGGGGACATACTTGGGGGGATTTTTTGAGGGAATTTGAAAGGATTTTTGGTGGGATTTTTTGGGGCGATTTTTGGGGATATTTTTTGGGATTTTGGGGGATTTTTTGGAGGACATTTGGGGGGATTTTGCGAGATTTTTTGTGGATTTTTTGATGATTTTTGGGGGGATTTTGGGGGCATATTTGGGGGGATTTTTGGGGGGAATTTGAATGGATTTTTGGGGGGATTTTGGGGGGGGATTTTTTCGGGGACTTTTGGGAGGATTTTAAGAGGTGTTTTTGGGGAATTTTGGGGGAGGTTTTTAGGGGGATTTTTAAGAATTTTTGGGGAGGATTTTGGGGGGTTTTGATTGGAGTTTTGGGGCGAATTTGGGGATATTTTTGGGGATTCCGGGGGGGGGGAAGTTTTTGGGGATTTTTCCGTGGATTTTTGGGGAGGATTTTGGGGGGAGTTTTGAGGGATTCAGGGGGAATTTTGGGGGGGATTTTTTTTGATTTTTGGAGGATATTTTGCGGCATGTTTGGGAAATTTTGGGGGAGATTTTTTGGGGATTTTTGAGGGGATTTTTGGGCGGATATTTTCGGGGATTTTTGGAGGGATTTTTTTTGATTTTGGGGGAATTTTGGGGAGAATTTTTGGGGCGTTTTGGGGATTTTTGGGAGGATTTTTATGGGGATTTCGTGGATTTTGGGGTGGATTTTTGGGAGGAAATTTTGGGGGATTTTTGAGAGGATTTTTGGGGGGATTTTGAGGGCTGTTTTGGGGGGAATTTTTGGAGGATTTTTGGGGGGATTTTGCGAGATTTTTTGTGGATTTTTTAATGATTTTGGGAGATTTTTGGGCGGATTTTTGCGGGGACTTTTTGGGTGTTTTGGAGGATATTTGGGGTGTATTTTTATGTAATTATTAGGGCGATTATGGGGGCATTTTGGGGGGGATTTTCAGGGGAAATTTGGGGTGATTTGGGGGCGATTTTTTCGGGTATTTTTCCGTGGATTTTTAAGGGGATTTTGATGGGATTTTTAGGGCGATTTTTGGGGATATTTTTGGGGAGATTTTGGGTTTTTTTGTGGGGATTTTTGTCGGGATTTTGGGGGGGATTTTGACTGGATTTTTGGGGCGATTTTCGGATATATTTTTTCAGGATTTTGGGGGGATTTTGTGGGGGGTTTGATTGGATTTTTGGCGGGATTTTTGTGAGGAATTTTTCGGGGATTTTTGGGGGATTTTTTGTGGATTTTTAGGGGATTTCGGGGAGGAACTTAGGGGAGTTTGGGGGGGGAGTTTGGAAGATTTTTGCGGGATTTTTTGTGGATTTTGGAAGGCGTATTTGGGGAATTTTTGGGGGGATTTTTCGGGGGATTTTTGGGAGGATTTTTGGGAATTTGGGGGGGTATTTTTTGAGATTTTGGGGTGATTTCTTCGGGGATTTTCCCGTGGTTTTTTAGGGAGGATTTTGGGGTGATTTTGGGGGATTTAGGGGGAATTTGGGGGGGGGGGGATTTTTGGAGGATTTTTTTCGGCATTTTGGGGGAATTTATGGAGATTGTTGGGGGGATTTTTGGGGATTTTTTTACGGACATTTGGGGAACTTTTCCGGGATTTTGGGGCGGGAGGGGAGTTTGGGGAATTAGGAGGGATTTTTTGATGGATTTTTGGGGGGATTTTTTGGGGGATTTTTAGGAGGATGTTTGGAGGATATTTGGGGAAATTTGAAGGAATTTTGGGGGGGATTTTGGGGGATTTCTGGGGAATTTTGTGTGGATTTTGGGGCAATGTTGGGGGGATTTTGGGGGATTTTTGGGAGGATTTTTGGGGGGGAATCGGGGGGATTTGGGGGGGAATTGTTGGTATTTGGGGGAGTTTTGGGGGATTTTAGGGGGAATTTTGGGGGCTATTTGTGTAATTTTGGGGGGATGCGGGGGGATTTTTGGAATAGAGCCTGAATGAAAGGCTTTTTTGTTTCGGTCTGGTTGATGGCAGGGTTCTCGCAGGTGTGCTCGGGGGTCTTTTGGGCCATTTATTCCGGAGGCTGTTCGGAAGGGCATTTCTGGGCACGTTCGTTTTCGCCTCCGCTCCGCGCCGCCGCGCGGCAGTGCTGCCACCGCGTGGGCAGAGAGCGGTAGTGCAGCTGTCCCTCCTGCCTGTCCCGCCTGATCTGTGCGGCAATGCTGCCACCGCGTGGGCGGAGAGCGGTAGTGCAGCTGTCCCCCCCGCCCGTCCCCGACGCGCGTGGCAGCCCCGCACTGTGAGATCGGGGGCGGCGCTTCCGCCCGCCCGCAGCTCGGGGCCGAAAGGGAGGGAAAAAGGCAAGGAGCCCGGGCGCGTGGCAGCCGGCTGCCTGCGCGCGCCACCCGGACCCCGGAGCCGTCCGGTCGCGATTTTCCGCGGCGTTTGCGGGTGTGCGGACACGGGATGGGGGCGCAGCGGCGCCGCGGGCGGGTTCGGGTTTTTTATTCACTCAGGTGACTGGGTGAGCAGCCGGCGCGGGGGGCCTGACCAGTGCCAACACGAAACATGGCGGACCGACCGGAAGTGGCTTCACCCTCAACCAACATGGCGGCGAGGAAGGGCGGAAGTCGCGTCCTTCCCCTCCCAAGCTGGCGGCTCGGCGCGACGCGCTTGACCTTCCAAAGACGGCGGCAAAAAGAGCGGGGAAAACGGCAAGACCGGGGTGGGGGGGGCGCCTACCCGGCTGCCTTCGCCCTGCCCTGACCACGGCGCCGCCCGGCCGCGATTTTCCGCGGCGTGTCCGGGTGCGCGGCCACGGGCTGTGGGCTCGGCGGCGCCGCGGCCGGGGGAGCGGGAGCCGGGCCCGCGCCGGCAGGCAGCGGCGGCGGCGCCTCTCTCTGCCGAGGTCCCGCCGCGCCCGCCGTGCCGGCCGCCCGTCTCGCTCCGCACGTTCCCGCCGCTCTCCGCCGCGCCCACACGCCACCCCCGCGGCCCTCCGGCCCGGGGAAATGGAGGGAAATACAAAAGCCTTAGGGCAGAAGAAGTCGGCCGAGCCGGCCCGAGCCGTGCCCGTCCCGCAGCCGGCAGCAGGAAGCGGCTGCTCTCTGACTCAAAGCTCAGCGCGGCGGAGGTAAGCGCGGGGCTTTCGGCGGGGGGCGGCGGGGAGGACGCCCCGGTTGTCCGGGCAGGGCTTCCCGGGGACGGTGTCAGCTCCCCGCAGCTCTGGCTGAGGGCTGCACCGAGTCTGGGCTGAGCCAGCTGGGAGCGGGCTCTGCTGGTCACGTCCCCGGGAGCCGCTGCCGCCGCCGGAGAGGACGCGCAGCAACCTTCTGCCGTCTGTGTGTGCAAGGTTTTCATGGGCTTTGTGGCGAATGTGGTGTTTGGGACCCGGAGCGCTGGGTGCCCTGGGTGGGGATGTCCTTGAAGTAGCCAAGCTGAGCACTGGCTGAGATTTCCAAGCCTGGAATTCTTGAAACAATGTTTAAATAGTTTACCTTCAAAACAATGTTTAAATAGTTTACCTTCGAGTTGAGGCAGTAGATCAAGTCGATTTGTTAGAGTGGCAGAAATGGTTTTTTGCCTGGAAGTGTGTTGGTATAAGCAAGCCTCCCTCGGGTCAGAATGAATTGGTTTTCCTTCTTGGCTTTTTTCTTTCTGGGTTGTAGAGCACTGGGGAGACTGTTTGGGATAAAGAACTGAAAGGCACAAGGGAAGCTGCACGTTCCCCGGGGAATGCTTTAGGCACCTGCGGCTCCTGAAGCGCACCAAAAATCCCAGCTCCCACAGAAAACCTTCCGAAGCTGGAAGGGACAGACAAGACAATTCCAAGAATGGTGTGGGAAGCACTTTCTCCCAGGCGTGGACAGTGCTGAGATCGGAATGACTTCACAATATTCCTTGTGCCTCTCCTGTTGCCAGCCCAGGACTAAGTCGGTGTTCCCTGAGTGGCTGCAGTTCCCTGCCCGTGGAGGGAGGCAGCCTGTGCTGGAGAGCGGGAGAAAGGTCCCTGCTGCATGCTGTGTCCTCGGTGGGCAGAGAACTCTGACCTTAGCCAGGTGGGTTGGTGAGGATTGAATCAATCCTGCCTCCTTTTGAACGAGTTGTTTTAATGAGTCATCAGCAGGGGATGCTTTTAGCCGGCTTTCGTTCAGTTTCTTTTTCACAGGTTTCTGGTTGTTTTCATCATGAAATTATACCAAACCCTTAAGTTCGCTAAATGAACCCTGAAAAGGTTCAAGAAACCAATCCCGAGAAAATTGGGCCTTGGGTAGCTGGGTTCTCACGGCCCTTTGGGGCCACGTTGGGTTCACCCCCTGATTTTGGTGCGCAGAGAAACTCTCAAGTTAAGGCTTATCAAAAGAAACGAACCAGTTCTCATAAAAATCAGCTTTCCAAACCTTGAATTAGGATCAGAAATGATGGCAATGCCCTTGGCATAAAACCATCTGTGAAGCAAAGCAGGCTTAAAATGCCTGTAGGCAGGAAATCCAAGAGAAATGGCTGCTGGCTCCTGGCATCCTGGGCTTGCCAGGCAACCTTCAGGTCGGAGGAGCCCTCTGAGATGGCAGTGCCAACCATTCCCCCGGTGCCACCCTGTCCCATGTTCCCAGGTCCCACGTCCGCACAGCTTTTGATCCCTCCAGAGACGGGGCCTCCACCACTGCCCTGGGCAGCTGTGCCAGGGCTGGACAGCCCTCCCACCATCAGACTTCCCAATATTTGGCCTGATTTGCCCTGGGATCACGGGAGGCCGTTTCCTCGCCCTGGGTCTTACGGTAGCTGCCCTAAGCAGCCATGATTCCAACATGAGAGCGGCTGGCTTCCTTATGACCCCATCTGGAAGGGGCTTGCTTTCGAGAGATGAGCCAGGTAAGGCTCAGCTCGGTTGCCAGTTTGGCAGGTGAGAGCTTGTAGCTCATGGACGTGTCTGGGAGAGGTGTTGCCTCGCTCATCCACCTGCATGCACGTGGTGAGACAGCTAAAAGAAGATTTCCATCCTCTCTCCCTTGTTTCTCCTCTACTGCTTTGTGTTGCCACCTGTTACAATCCATGGACAGAGAAAGTGGGAAATGTGTTTTAGAAATTCTTGGGAATTTTGCTTGTAGGAACGGAAGTCCTGAGAGAACTGATATTTGACCTGCCTGGCCTATGAAATGTCCCAGAAGCTGGTTCATGTATCCATGCTTCTGTTGTGTTCATCTGGGCTGTAGTTCAGGCTTTTCTCCCTGGGTTCTTGCAGTTGCTGTGTCTCTGGGATGCGGTGCAGAATGGAATCAGGCAGCCACACCTCAGGTTCACCTTCTCCCTGACCCTACTTGTGTGGCACAGCAGATCCTGAAGCCAGGTACTGGAACTTCCTGCGTGTGTCACTGCTGGGGTGAAAAGCAGAGCCCTGGGGAATGGTGATCTCCCCACCTGCTTTGTGCTCAGACACTCTTGACTGAGCTTTTCATTCTGGGGAAGAGAAGGGGAGGGGTGGCCAGCAACACGCTGAGCCTCAGAGCAAAGGCCTTCTGCAGTTCCTGCGCTGTTCTCCCAGCTTGGAACACTGCACAGTACAGCTTCCATTCATTATTGTCCGTGCTTGTGGATTGGGAAGGTTGTCCTCCTCCACGATGCCCCACCTTTTTCTCTTCACAGAGGAGCACATGTACCTCAAGGGAGACAGATTCCTTCCGTCACATCAGTACTCGGACCTGAGGAAAGTACCAGTTTTTTCCAGCTTTTCTTCCGTATTGATTTGGAGGTAAGAGTCCCGCTTTCTGGATCCAGGAATTCTTGAGAAATGTATAGAAAAAAGCCATAAAAATACAATGAACTCTCATTCTCCCGTGGGTGGTTAATTAGAGGCATCTTTCTTTTGTTTCCTCTTGGGGTTAAAACTGCCATGTCTGTGGGGACTGCGTTGGTTTTTAGTACTAAGGCGCAACAACTTGCGCTGCGTATTGCTCTGCGAGCACGACAAACAGAATGTTCTGCCCCAGCGAGCTGACATTCATCTCTGAGTTTCGATTAGTAATGTTAGAGTCGCACTGAAGTGTCTTGGAAACGGCAACCTCTACGATTCCATTTGCACTGCATGTTTGGGCTGCAGGCTGACTGTTCCTGATGGATGTTAGGGATGAAATTCGATAGGAATGGAAATGGAGAAGTCCAGAAGAAGCTGTGGTCAGGCCTGAGCTGGAACTCCCAGGGAACCAGAGTTTTGTGCTCTTAGGAGCAGGTATTCTTTGGCAACGTCTAAATGTCTGATGATGGTATTTCTGTGGCTTCCAGTACAAAGCAGAGCCTGCGAGTGGATCCTCAGATGTCCTGGGGAAGGGCTTCGTGGCAAACGTTGCTGTGGGCTTTATGACTGCCAGAGGATTTTTGAGGTCATTCTCTCCTTTTCAACAGTCTCTTGTGTGATGAGTGCTCGCTCCCAGGTAAGAATTTGGAAAGAAAGCACCAAAAAACCCCAAAGTACAGAAGTCTGCATGGCTTTGAGATCTCAAGGCCAAAGCAAAAAGGAGCAGCTGACTCTGCCTTTGCCTTCTTGAAAACCTGTTCCTTGTTGATTTTGTGTCCGTGTGGAGGGGGAGATAATTGCTTGTGTCCAAACCGGTCGCAGCCTTGTCCCCTGAAACTGGAAGAGGTTGCTGCCATCACGGAGCCTCACGTGGGCACCGTGCCTTTGTGCCTGCTGTCAGGGCCTTTTCTCTTTTGGGGGTCTCCATCCACAGGCAGCACGTTTGTTACCTGAACTGCGCTTCAGCGGGAGGGAAGCTCACGTGCCGGGAGCTCTCGGCTTTGGCAGCGTCTGCCCTGAGCGGTTCGGGTATCGAAACCTTGGACAAAAGGACAAAATCCTCTCACTGCCTGAAGACTCCTCGTGAGAGTAGCTTTGAACGGAGAGCGTCTTTCCTTCCCTGGAGTCGCTGAGAGCAGCTGGTGTTCGTGTCACCTTGAAGCTGATCAGATGCCGGTCCGATTGCTAATTCTGAGTTAGATCGTTCGATCTTGACCGTAGAAGAACAGGTCCTATTTTCTGTTTCAGAGCGGTATTCTGGAGATATTCCAAAGCGCTGCCCGTGCCAGCAAAGCTGCCTGTGAGCTGATCCGGGATCACGGCCTCCTCCCGTGGGTCCCGCACAGCTGAGAGCAAAGGTGAGCAGAGAAGTACAGGAGAAACGGGAACAATTTTGCTGCCCACGGTAGAATAACTGTGTGAGTGAGTATGAAAACAAGGGTGACAGGCAGGGAGGCGGGGGGCACCGAGGGCCGGACGGGCAGAACTCGCTGAACTCTGAGGTGTCCCTTGGGGTTTCGAAAACAGAATCGAGATGCTTTCAGGTTGTGGTAGGAGGGGGATGATGCTGGGGGGGCTTCATGATTTGGAAAACGCTTGCTGGAAAAACTGAGAAAGCCAACTGGCACCTGGAATCGGTGTCTCTACCTTTTGAGTTTCAAACAGCCTCAGATCCCGTCCTGTCACGGGACCTGCCGCACGGGAAGTGGCACAGCAATGGCTTTGAGCTGTCTAGAACATTCCTCCCCCCTTGCCTCTCCCTCAGGTACGTTTGCATCCGGCAGAAATCTCTTCTGCGCAGAGCGCCCTGACAGGCTCAGGCAGGTGCCCCAAAAGTGCCCTGGAATAGGGTCCCCTGTCTAGGTGATGGACCAGCTGCTGGCGAGGATCTGCCTTCCCAAAGTGGTTCTCTGTTTTGTTTTCTTGTTGGTTGGTTGGTTTCGTTGGGCTTGTTAATTTCGTTTTGTTTTGTTTTGTTTCTCAGGTTTCTGAAAAGCAAGGGGATCAGTCAGATGACTTCCTTACTCCGTACTCTGTGGCTAAGAAAAGAGACAAAACAAGAATCAATCCCAGGAGAAGAGACAAAACAAGAATCAATCCCTCCTTCCTATTCAGCTTGTAAATGAGTTTCTGTATGTTTTGGCCCCCTTCATCAAACATATTGGGTAAGTCTTTGTTTTGTTTTTTGTTTTGGTCAGTTTGCATTTCATCCTCTGTCCAGTTTGACCTTTATTAAGGCCAGGAGGATTTCTTTGTCTCTGGTTGATGAATGGCTTTTTTCGCCTTCAGTTTGCGTGTCGAGTAGTGAATTTGGACAAGATTTCTCTGACAGGAGGATTTAGGTGTTTGAAGACATGGGGAAAGAAAGTAAAGTGTGATGCACAGCTGCTGTCAAGTCCTAGGTCCTTCATTTCTGGCCCTTGCCACAGTAAGGCTTAGAAACTGTACTCATTAATTAGCACGCAGGAAAACACGTGGCACTTGTTTTTCCTCTTGGCAGGACTAATGTAGATCTGGCCAGGCTGATCGAGTTCTTTGGCCCCCTCAGCTCTGTGCAGAAACACCGTGCTGTTGCTGCTGAGGCTTTTAGGGGGATGAGGTGAATGACAGCGTCCTCTCCAGCAGGGAGCTGCTGCTCCTGCTGCTCCTGCTGGTCCTGCTGCTCCTGCTTCTCCTTCTGCTCCTGCTGCTCCTGCTGCTGCTCCTGCTGCTCCTGCTTCTCCTGCTGCACAAGTGGAGCCTTGTCAGCGAAGACCTGCATCTGCAGGAGGCCCCGCAGGCCCTGGCTGAGAAGTGCCAAAACAAAGAAGTGATCAGTAAGTGCTGAACTGCTTCCAGGAGGGCATATTTTGTTGCAGCCGTTACAGACCAACAGTACAAGTGAGGCCAACTGCTCTGGAAACAGTACTAATGCCTTCTGCCAGACTGATGGAGCTTGAGGGAGGAGGAAAGGAAATGGCAAGGCATTTTTCAGGTCTTCCTTGTGGTGAATTCTAAGCTTAGCACAATTGGGAAGCTTTGAGGAAACACAGTTTAAAAAGGGGAAGAGTTGTAAAATGAAACTTAGTTGCCAATCTCATGTCAGGTTCTGAAAAATGGTCTTCTTGAATCAAATCTCAGAAGAAATAAGCGGTGCCTGGAGGCTCTGTGCTCAAAGGTTTGAATGATTCTGAGTGTGGATGGGGATCTGAAAGTCATGTGTAAGTAAAACCAAAAAATACATCAAGCAAGCAAAACTGCAATAGTTGACTTTTCTTGTTGTCATCGTTTTGGAAGAAAGGAAAAATACCGGGCGAGAGGTGAGAGCAGGATCTGCAAAATCTCGGAGTTCTCCGCGTCTCCCTGAGGCTGAAGCCGTGTTTGCTGTCAACGATGGCAGAGTGGAAGATGCTAAAGACTGAAAACTTGGGGTTTTCCCCCCTGAATCCCAAGGCTCTGTCAGCAGCTGTGCCCTGTCTATCTCTTCAAGGAGTTTCCAGGTTTAGGAAGGCTTTTCCATTCTTCCGTATTTCTCTAGAACTCCACTCCAAAAGAATGGTGCTGTGTCCGTGTGGTGTTGGTGACTTTGTGTGAGTTGCTTTATTAAAGCCAATCGTTGGTAAGGGTTTTGAGCCTGCCTTGGGAAGCCCTTGGAGGTGGCAGCTCTTCTTTAATTTCCCTTTGTTCCTTTCATGCCTTTCAGTGATTTCTGCGAGGTGCACTGCAGTCTGCCTGAAGCCAGCACATCCTGTCCGTGTTTGAAACTTGACTCCTGTTGTTTTTCCTCTTGCAGGTAGTTGGCAAAAAGAGGAGAGAGCCAGTAGGAAATGAAGCCACTGGAAGGCCTTATCCCAGTCCAAGGTTCCCACTTTTCTCTCTGACTCCTGGGTAATTACCTGGCCATAACTGGACACAGACTGTCCCTTTGATTTCCTGCCTTTTCCAAGAAATCCTTGCTTTCAGCCAGAGTGTGTTCCTGGTCTCCTCCTCCTCCTCCTCCTCCTCCTCCTCCTTCTCCTCCTCCTCCTCCTCCTCTTTTTGCCAAGGTGAATTTTGGTTATTACAGGAATTGTGGCTCTTTTGTTCCACTGAAACTTGCCAACTCTGCTGAGAGTTTCAGGTGTCAAATCCAAGTATGACTGGAGTTTCTTTGCATTGTTACTCCCACAAAATAGAGGGATTATTCGGTCTATTCCTATAGGATAGGAGTAGCTTGACCTTTTTAATTCTCCCTTCCCTTGAAAATCAGAGCAGAGGCAGCAGATTTGAAATCGTCGTTCCACGAACCCCACCGGTTTCCTGGCTGTCGGGAAAGTTTTCCACGTTAGAAATTGCTGAGCTTGTCTCTCAGGCAAGCTGGGATGTAGGTGTTATTCCTTCCTTTTATTTGATGGTTTTCCTCTCTCTGATTTTAGGAAGGGAACGTTTCTAGCCAGTGCCAATTTTCCATCCGAACTGGAAGTTTTGGACGTGGTGGGGCACATTTCCAAGGAAAGGGACCCAATTCACGTTAGTAAATGAGGAATTGTTCAGCACCGTGTCCACAGAGTTTTGGGAATTCCCAGGAAAACTTGCCAAGTGTTTGTTTAATTGCCTGGATTCATCTCTTTGTCAAGTTCAATTCGCTGCGTTTTCAGTTCCATGAATGCCATTAAAAGCTGAATGCCGGCCTGATTGCTGTTCCTTGGACACAGGGGGCTGGTTCTTTCCTGCCTTGCCGAGGGCAGAGCTGCTTTTGTTGAATTTTGGGTTGGGCTTAGGGGAAGCGAACAGAAAAACCCCACCAAATAAAGCCCCCACGACCCCCCGTCCTCCCCAGCAGACATACAGCAGACAGGGAGAAAGAGAAAATACGCCAATGGGATTGGAATGGAGATGGAAATTGGACCCCTTAGAAAACCAGGCTCCTTGAATTCTAATGACTTGTGTTTGTGATGTGTTAGGGGAAGGAATTCGTCTGGTTTGAACCATCAGTTCAAATGTGACCAAATAAACACGGATTGAAGAAAACGACAGGATTTGGGGGCATTTTTCTGGATTATAGGGGAATTTCTTTGGGGATTTTTTGGGGGGATTTTGGTGGGATTTTTGGGGGGAGTTTGTGGGATTGTGGAGGTATATTTGTGGATTTTTGGAGGATTTTTCAGGGAGATGTTGGGGGGATTTTGCGGGATTTTTGGGGGGATTTTGGGGGGATTTTTGACAGGATTTTTGGGGCGATTTTTGGGGATGATTTTTTGTGGATATTTGGGGAATTTTGCAGGAATTTTTGGGAGGATTTTTTGGGGGATTTTTGTGGGGATTTCCTGGATTTTGGGGTGGATCTTTAGGAGGATATTTTGGGGGGATTTTTGGGGGAGTTTTGGCAGGATTTTTGGGGGAATTTTGGGGGCATTTTTGGTGTAATTTTTGGAGGTTTTTGGGAAGATTTTTGGGGGAACCTGGCGGGATTTTTTGGAGGATTTTTGGGGGATTTTTGGGGGTGATTTTTGGAGGTGTTTTGGGGGGGAATTTTGGGGAAATTTTAGGGGAGATATTTAGGGGGATTTTTAGGAATTTTTTGGGGAGGATTTTTGGGGGGTTTTGATTGGATTTTTGGGGCGAGTTTGGGGATATTTTTGTGGATTCCGGGGAGGTGTTTTTCGGGGATCTTTCCCTGGAGTTTTGGGGAGGATTTTGGGGGGATTCTTGGGGGATTTAGGGGGAATATGGGGGAGGATTTTTTTTTATTTTTGGAGGATATTTTGCAGCATGTTTGGGGAATTTTGGGGGGGATTTTTTTGGGATTTTTAGGGGATTTTTGGGAGGATATTTTCGGGGATTTTTAGAGGGTTTTTTTTTTAGATTTTGGGGGAATTTTTGGGAGCATTTTTGGGGCGATTTTTGGGGATTTTTGAGAGGATTTTTTGTGGATATTTGCGGAATTTTGCAAGAATATTTGGGAGGATTTTTGAGGAGATTTTTGTGGGGATTTCCTGGATTTTGGGGTGGATTTTTGGGAGGAAGGTTTGGGGAAGTTTTTGGGGATTTTTAGGAGGATTTTTGGAGGCTATTTGGGGGATTTTTTGGAGGATTTTTGGGGGGATTTTGGCGGGATTTATGGGGAGCCGTGCGGCAATGCTGCCACCCTGTGGGCAAAGAGCGGTAGTGCAGCTTCCCCCCGCCCGGCCCGCCTGATCTGTGCGGCAATGCTGCCACCGTGTGGACAAACAGCGGTAGTGCAGCTGTCGCTCCCGCCCGTCCCGCCTGATCTGTGCGGCAATGCTGCCACCGCGTGGGCAAAGAGCGGTAGTGCAGCTGTCCCCCGTGCCACTCCCGTCGGAGCCGTGCGGCAGTGCTGCCACCCTGTGGGCAAGGAGCGGTAGTGCAGCTGTCCCCCCCCGCCCGTCCCCGACGCGCGTGGCAGCCCCGCATTGTGAGCTCGGGGGCGGCGCTGCCGCCCGGCCGCCCGCAGCTCGGAGCCGAAAGGGAGGGAAAAAGGCAAGGAGCCCAGGCGCGTGGCAGCCGACTGCCTGCGCGCGCCACCCGGACCCCGGAGCCGTCCGAGCGCGATTTTCCGCGGCATTTGCGGGTGTGCAGACACGGGATGGGGGCGCAGCGGCGCCGCGGGCGGCAGTCCATTGAGTAAGGCGCTTGTCCGAGCAGCCGAGGGGGCATTTTAGTGGGTTCCACTACCAAGATGGCGGCGAGACGCGAGGCGCCTGACCTTCTAAAAAGGGCGGCCAAAAGGGCGGGAAAAAATAAGGACCCTGTAGGAGTTTAGTCAAATGCCTGCACAAAACCCCGACTACGGCGCCGCCCGAGCGCAATTTTCCGCGGCGTTTCCAGGTGTGCCGACACGGGCCGTGTGCTCAGTCGCGCCGCGTTTGCGTTCGGATTCGTGGATTTAGTCAGGCGTCTGTGTAAACACCTGCCGGGGGCCCATGCCGAGACACAAAGAACATGGCGGCCGGGACGGAAGTGGCCTCAGCCACAACCAAGATGGCGGCAAGCAAAAGCGGAAGTCACGCGTCGCCCCTCACAAAATGGCGCCGAGGCGCGAGGGGGGGTTGACCTTCCAAAGAGGGCGGCCAAAAGGGCGGGAAAAAATGAGGCCCCTATAGGCGTTTAGCCAGATGCGTGCACAAAAACCTCGACTACGGCGCCGCCCGGGCGCAATTTTCCGCGGCGTCTCCAGGTGTGCGGACACCGGCCGTGTGCTCAGCCGCGCCGCCTCCGGGTTCGGATTCGTGGATTTAGTCAGGCGTCTGTGTAAACACCTGCCGGGGGCCTTAGCAGTGCCGCAAAAAAGATGCCGGCGGGACCGGAAGTGGCCTCAGACGCAACCAAGATGGCGGCAAGGAAGGGCGGAAGGCTCGTGGGGCTCATCGCGGCCGAAAATCGCCGAGTGCAGCTCACACCCTGCAATGGCAAAAGCTGTTTTATTAAAACTCAGCCGAGAATTTTCCTCTTATTTCCAGGTCACAGGATATACTGAGGCTGAGAGGGATCCTAAAATCTGACTCTCAAGCGGACGGACCATTTGAGAATCGAACTCAGCACCTTGGCATTACCCGGACTCTGCTCCAAGCAGCTGAACCAATCTCTGCATTATGGGGATGGACCTCCATAGGATGGCAACGCTTGGCCCCACTAAGGTAAGTGCAGTGCCGCCTTCTCTGCCAAAGCTGCTTCACACACCAGCCCCTGGAATGGCTCGAGGGCAGATCTGGCTGGCAGCTCCTGAAAGCACAAAGCTCTTCCAGTGACGCTGGTTTCCTGTCCTTTCCAGGATTTACTCAACAGCTGCCGTAAAAGTACTCACACAATGTCTCTTTCCAGGCAGAAAGGAGCAGGACAAGTCCTGAGGCTTCCCTTCTTCCACGGCCAAAGTTCTGGAGAGAGGCAGGGCCGGTCCCACCCGCACAGGGGCGTTTCCTGCAGGTGAGTGTTGCCGGGCCAAAATGATGGCAGCTGCTGAGGCCGGGGCTGCTTTTCTGGCCGGAGGCCTCGGTGCCCCCCCGTGCCGCCTGCAATGTCCCTCGGTGTTTCCTGCAGGTGTCCCGGGTGCCCGGAGGCGCAGGGAGGAAGGAGGCCGGCAGCCCCAGCGGGGCCAGCAGCCCTGGGATGATGTGCAGGGGAGGAGCTGTGCCTGCGGGGCCTCGCCCGTGGCAGCGGCGGCCAAACGCAGGGCCCGGGGCCGGGCTCGGGGCTGGCACGGACACAGCCCCGGGGCTGCCGCGGCTCCTCGGCCAGGGGCTGCTCCCACCGGGCACGGGGAGATGCTGCAGCCCAGACAGAGGCACCCACAGCCCAAGAGCTCCCCAGGGAACAGCTGGCATTGCCTGGGAACGGCGGCTCGGGCTGTCTGCAGAGGGGCTCAGACAGCAATTCCCACCTCCCGGAGCTCCCACACAGTTGCCAGGTATGTCCTGGCCACCCCAAATCCCCTCCCTTTCAGCCTGAGAACATCACCCATCGGCAGCATTAAAGCCAAGGCGCTCCTCCCTCACAGAAATTAAATCCAGAGCAACGGCCCTCGGAGATGCCTCAGAATCAAAGGTTTGAGTGGGATGGAGTTTCGTTTGGATGAAGTCTGGAGTTTTTCAGGGAGCCAGCCGGAGTGCAGAAGTGATGGAAAGCTTTTGCAGGTGGGTCCCACTGGAGGTGTGCTGAAGGCAGGGATGGGCATCCCTTGCCTGAGGGAAAGGCACTTGCAGAGGCCACTGCTGGGGCTCGGAAAGGAGCTGAGCTGCTGCAGGGAGCTGTGTCCTCCCGAGGGCACAGGGGCTGCCTCAGCACAGGCCGGCCAGTGCCTTCTCCTGCTCTGAAACATCACCTGGAGCCCGAGCTCAGGGGGGTGGCTGAATTCCAGGGAAATCTGACAGGTGACCCCCAGGGGATGAGGGTTATAATTAACCAAATCTATGGAATAGAAACCTATCCTGTCCCCATCCTGCTGAGCTTCCTTGGAAGCTCTGCTGGTTCCTGACACGTCTGGCATTCAAGCAGCAGCTCTGCGTGGGAATGTTCGTGCTCTGTGAGGCACTGTGAGGTTATTGCAGCGGGAACTGAGCAGGGAATTAGGGGCCGTGGGTATAATTCATCTAAACTAGCAAAGGTGACAGTGAACCCCAAATCTGGGCACCACACAGAGAACAATCTTTGTGCTGCCCTGTCAGCTCAAGCCCCTGGGCTGGGAAGTTTTGGGAGTCAAACATATGGAATGATAGAAATCACAGCAAGTGGTGTCACCCCGAGGGACAGTCCAAGTTCCAGACAATTCCTCTGCAATCCCCTCGGGGGGAAAACACCCTCTGTCTGCCAGGAGCCCTGACTCTGTTTCTCCTATCAGCTGCGTTGGGCTTTAAGAACTTGAAATAACTTTGAAGCCAAAGAGATCACCTTTTCCTTCTGGTTTGATTGTTTTTTTTTTTTTTTTTCTTTCAGATGCTGGACTTGCTTCTGTGGATGTGTGCTGAGCTCTGGCTGCAGGGGACTGTCAGGCCTGAATGGCTGTGAGTCTGTGTTCTTCTCGCTGGGGAAGCAGAAATAATTATTAATTAGACTGCAGAAATGTTTTCAGAAACCTTTCCCCTTTCCTGCCCTTTGCTGGTGGATCTTCTCTTTCTGCCTTTGACTTTACAAAGCTGTTCCCTGATGTCATTTCCCCTGCCTGAATTCCTTGCAGCTCCTAGCTGGGAAAAACTAGGATGATGTCCTGGGGATGTTCTTAGGGGAGGACAGAGGTGAGATTTTTGCCTGTATTTTTCTAATGTTTTCTAAAATTTCAGGGAGCTGCTGCTGCTGCTGCACAAGTGGAGCCTTGTCAGCGAAGACCTGCATCTGCAGGAGGACCTGCAGGCCCTGGCTGAGAAGTGCCAAAACAAAGAAGTGATCAGTAAGTGCTGAACTGCTTCCAGGAGGGCATATTTTGTTGCAGCCGTTACAGACCAACAGTACAAGTGAGGCCAACTGCTCTGGAAACAGTACTAATGCCTTCTGCCAGACTGATGGGGCTTGGGGGAGGAGGAAAGGAAATGGCAAGGCATTTTTCAGGTCTTCCTTGGGGTGAATTCTAAGCTTAGCCCAATTGGGAAGCTTTGAGGAAACACAGTTTAAAAAGGGGAAGAGTTGTAAAATGAAACTTAGTTGCCAATCTCATGTCAGGTTCTGAAAAATGGTATTCTTGAATCAAATCTCAGAAGAAATAAGCGGTGCCTGGAGGCTCTGTGCTCAAAGGTTTGAGGGTCCCGTGCTGGGACCCCTCAAATTCCAGTCAGAGATGCTGGGCACTGCTGGACTTTTGGGACACTACTAAGGGGCTCAACTGCCTGATCCAGAGAGCTCTCCCGTTATTTTCTGGCGTGCTTAGAACCTGGCAGGACATTGTAGCCGCACAGGTCGAAAAGCCCATCGTAGCAGTTGGAATCACAGACGATCACACAGAAGCCAGTCTGGGAGAGGAAATGATCTGTTGCATAGATTTATTTTTCCCAATGCGTTTTGAATTTATACCAGAATCTCTTCTCTCCCCTCCGACCCCGTATCCTTGAGTTCTGAGTTCTCTCATAAGGAATTCTCTGCCTGTCCTGAAAAAAAATTCCCCGGCACCGCGGGGAGCGGCGGGGTTTGGGGCTCCCCGCGCCCCGGCCGGTCCCACTCAGCACGAGGAAATCGCCGCCGCCGTCCTCCCGTGCCCAGAGCCCCGCCAGGACTCCAGCGCAGCTCCGGCTGCAGGCGGAGCAGGAGCGGCTCCTGCCGCCCGCAGCGATCCCGGTCCCGATCCCAACCGCAACGCCAGCTTGGGCCTCAGGCCCCGAGACCCACAGCCCGCCCGCCGGGGGGGGCCGCACCGCTCGGGAGCCGCAGCCGACACTGACAGGACCCGAACCAGAACGGCCGGTCCCATTCCCGGCCCCGCCTGGCTCCGCGCAGGGCCGCGAGCAACCTCGGCTCGGCTCAGCTGTGAGGGGCGGGGCGGGGCCGCGGGCGATGGTCCCGTCCCCATCCCGGGCAGCGCGGGGCGCCGGGGCGGGCTCGGGGCGGAGCCGGGGCGGGCTCGGGGCGGAGCATGGGCGGGCTCGGGGCGGAGCCGGGGCGGGCTCGGGGCGGAGCCGGGGCGGGCTCGGGGCGGGCTGGGGGCGGAGCCGGGGCGGGCTCGGGGCGGAGCCGGGGCGGGCTCGGGGCAGAGCCGGGGCGGAGCCGGGGCGGGCTTTGGGCGGAGCCGGGGCGGAGCCGGGGCGGGATTGGGGCGGAGCCGGGGCGGGCTCGGGGCGGAGCCGGGGCGGGGCCGGGGCGGAGCCGGGGCTCTGTGAGGCGGGGCCCGGAGGCAGCCGGGGCCGGGCAGTACCGGGGGCGCGGCTTCAGGGGCGCGGGGCGGGTCCCAAGTGCACGGCGCCGGGACCCCACCGAGCCCATAGAGCAGCAGCTACTTCCGCCACCCTTTTGAATCCCTGCGATTGGCGGGCTCGCTGAGGCATCGGCAGTGCTGATTGGACAGCGGGCCCCGGGAACCGCCCCCGCCCCCCGGCCCGCGCTGAGGGCCCGGGGCCTCCGCCCTCAGACCGGCTCCAGCTCCAACCCGGCCCGGGCTCTGCTCCGGTCCCCCCGGCCCGCCCTGAGGGCCCGGGGGCTCTGCCCCGAGACCGGCCTCGCCCCTCCCCGCCTCGCCCTGTAGTAGATTTCTGTTTGGTTTGTGGGAAGAAACAGTTGTGAGAAGTGAGATTTGTGCTGGAGAGGTGCTGCTGGGAAGAAAGGATGGAGTAAATCTGCTCCGAGGATGTGTGATGAAGAATTCAGGGTAAGGGGTGGGCAATATTTATAAACTGTCTCCATATTTCCCTGTATCTCTGGGTGTTTGGATTTAGCCTGGGATTGTCAGCTAAGTTATAAACAAGCCAACCCGGCTACTGAACTCCCAATAAACGTTTGGAACCCTTGCACAGAAAGACAAGTTAGCAACGATTCCAAAGGAAAAATTGTAAATGGAGGGTAGCGATTGCGGGGGGATTTCCTTGGGGATTATGACCCTCACACATACGGAATTTTGGAGGTGGAATCCCAGTTTCAGCCTTGGGCACGTGCAGGAGAAGAGGGGTCGTTATCCCTATCAAGGAAAGCCCGGTGCCCCAGCGCGTCAGGTGCGGACAACGAATTCTCCGGGGATGAGCACAAGTCCCCTCTTCCCCTGCCCCGACACTCGGACTGGCAGCAGCTGCAGGTGAGAGCTGTCACAGGATGGTGCGGAGACAGAGCAGCCCCAGGTGTGACCGTCAGGATGAGGAGGGCAGCAGAGCCGCCACAAGTGTGAGCTGTAAAGGATAATGAGGGGCCGGTTCTAGCCGGGGGCGGTTTAATAGAGGAGCCCGAGTTCACTTTGGCATCGGGCCGTGAGGAGTTCAGCGTGGTTTCTGCGGTGGTGGGAAAGCTTCTTACAGCGCCTGCAGGAGCACGTGGGTGTGGGGGGTTTCTTTGTGCCGGACAGCAGTAGCAGGTAAGCCAGCATGGGTTTGTAGGGGAGATTTTTTTTTTCTTTGCAGCTTTGTCTTACTAATTTCTCTGTGGTGCTCCCAGGAAATAAAAGGAGTTATGGAGAAAAAAGGAGTTCAAATTCAGTGAAGAAACTCTTCTTCTGTGGTTGTCAGTATTCAAACTGAAGAAAACTTTCCACCTGGATTTTTAATGAGTTGTGGTATTTCTCTGTGGTTTTTATTAAGTATTATGCTCTTGGGTGGCGTGTAGTGTTTTGTCTGATTTTTGATGTTATGTGTAATTCGGTTTTTTGAGTGAGGATAACTTTGTTGGAGGGGTTGTTTGTATTTGAGGTAGAATTAATTTAAGTAGCTTTTTTTGCTAGACTTCTGATACGTGGTATTGGGGTTTTGTGTGTGATATGTAGGGATTCAAGTTGGGTAGGGCTATTTTTTCTGTTTAGTGACTTTGAATGATTTATTGTGTAGCTTTATCTTGTTTGTAGATGGTGTATGGTGAGAGATATGGTTTCTTTTTCGTGTTAGGTTTTGTAGTTTACATGTCGGTCAGAGTATTTTTGAACTGAGTTCTGTTGAATTGTTTTTGGTGAGATACAGTGTTTTTTGAGGGTGTGTTTTCTAAGGTTTACAATGGTGTAATTGGCTGTAGTGTGAGATGTAAAGGAGGTTTTTATTTTTTTGGTGGTGGTTTTTATTATGGTGAGTGTGTAGTATTTGTTTTGATGGGTTTGGGGTAGTGTGATGTAGCTAATTTATTAGGGTTTTCTAATATTTATAATTCAATTATTGTTTATTGTATTACAGGGATTTATTTATTTAGCTTGTTTGGTTTTAGTGTGTGTTCTATAATTATGGAAAATTTGGGAGATGCTGTTTATAGTTGAATGGATCTTTTAGTTTTAGGATTGAGGGGGTTGCGGGTATATATTTTGAAGTTTTTTTGAGGGGATTGGACATGGGGGTTATTTTTATTATATTTGGTAGTTGGACTTATAGTAATAAGAGTTGGCTTTTTTTGCTGCATTATTTTTTGTTTTTTCTTTTCTAGTATTCTTGTATTTGTGTGGTCAGGGTAGTGGTGTTTCTGGTGCAGCTGTAAGCCTCCATTATTGTTTGTGTGTTTTAGGTGGTCCACTGGTATTACAGGGAGACCCCCTCACTGACCGGCCAACAGATCTGCTGAGATTGTACATCAGCATTTGGTTTTCTCTATGGTACCTGACTAAGAGACAGCAGTCTGGTGACAGCAAGGAATTCCCAGAGGTGGAGCTGGATCTCAGCAGTCAAGCTGACGTGGGCAAGGTGAGCAGTGACTGGTGGACAGAAGCAGTTGCTATTGTTCAAGTCTCACTTGCTGGTGCAACTCTAAGCATTCACTGTTCTTTTTTTTTTTTACTTTAGGTTGTCCCCTTGCCAGATGTGCTGGCCCCAGAGGCCAGATGGGTGCAGCATTAAGGTATACTTGTGGCATGCTTCAGTCAGACTGGGGAGGTTGCTGTTTCACAGTAACTCAGCATGATTTTTTGCTTCTTTTGTTTCTTTGCAGGTGCCACTGCTGTCCCAGGCGTGCTAAGGAATAGAGAGAGCCGGTGAGTTGCCCTTTAGGCAGGGTGACCCATAGGTGAGCGATGCGCTCAGCATTTACTTTTTCCTTTTGCTGGGTCCACTCCTGTCAGCCTCTGGAGCGGAGTGAAGATCTGAGGGGGAGCTGGGGCAGCGGTGCAGAGGAGCCCTGGGGATTACTCTTCTGGAGGGGGATAGTCACATTTCCTGTTTTGTGATCCTAGGTAGCGCGAGGAGGTGCGGAGACAAAGTCTGGATACGGCAGCCCCAAAGCGGATGCTGAGAACATGTCTGAGATGCTGAGAACGTTCTGTCGAGGACGGACGTTCCACTCGTGTTCCAAAAGCTAAGTGTTGGGGCTGGTGGTCAGGAGAAGGGAAAAAACCTTTTCAGTCCCGGGAGGTGATTTAAAGTTACCTTAGAAGAGAAGGCCCTAGTGGGGTGGTCCCTTCAAAAGTAAAGGGTGAGGGTTTCTCCTCAGCTTCACCAGAGCCTTCGCTGGGCGGGGCAGTTCTGACCCATCTCCATGTTCTAGGGAGCTTCACATTATTGGCCTTCTTTTAGAGTCCACAGGGTTAGGCTGCAGCAGGGGATTCCTGGCCCAGGAGCGTCCTGATTAGGAGCAATGCCAGTTGCAAGGCGTAGGGTTAGTAGGGTTCAGCAGGGGGAGTTTACAGTGGCACACAGAGGCTGAAGGAGGGCTTGAGAGGTAAAGGACACAGTGAAAATCAGGGGTACAGGCTAGGATACAAGTCAGAGTACAGGTGTAGCGGCCCTCACAGCACTGCTACCAGCACACTTCCCCTGAGAGCAGGTGCAGGCAGCAGCCCTAGTGCAGGAACACACCAGAAGCTCTGACCTGTGCAGACACTGTCAGGCTAGGGCCAGGCAGGAAGCGATAGTGGGGAGCAGGATCCAACAGGGCTGGGGATAACGGGGGTTTCCCGCCCCACCCACCCTGGGATTCCCTGTCTCTCCGCAGCCGGTGGAAGTGCTCCTGATTCCCTCTCGAGGCGGCGGTTGGTAAGGCTTCGTGCCTTTTGCCACCGCAAAGAGTTCGGCTCTGTCAGCCTCTGCCCTGTCTCAGGGCCACGTTTCTTAGGGTAGGCAGGGAACAACTGTGGATGTACCTGTCCTGCGTGCGGGACAGCTCTTGGGACCCTAACGGTGCAGAGCGTCCCCGGCTGCAAGGTCTAGGGCTCTGAAGAAGCAGGATTCAGAAGGGGGGAGGTTACAGTGATACACACAGAGGCTGAGGTAAAGGACTCAAGGCCTAGAGAACACACAGTGAAAATCAGGGGTACAGGCTAGGATACAAGTCAGAGTACAGGTATCCCGGCCCTCACAGCACTGCTGCCAACACTGTTTCCCTGAGAGCAGGTGCAGGCAGCAATCCTAATGCAAGACAAGGCCAGAAGTCCTGAGAGGTGCAGGCAGTAACCCTAAGCTAGGGCCAGGCAGGCAGTGACAGTGGTGGGGCAGAGTCCACAGGGTTGAGGTTCACCGGGGATGTCCACCCTGCGTTCCTGTCCTGCTCTAACCGGGGATGCTCACAGCCCTAATGGAGGCCACGGTGGGTGGGCTCAGTGCCAGTAATGCCTCTAAGGCTTTGGCGCTGCGAGCGTCGGCCTCCGAGCTCAGCTGAAGCACACACGGGGCCCGAGGACCCGGTCCTGCTTAAGAGACGGTGAGTAGCAGAGCTGCTGGTTTTTGGCTGATGTGCAGCTAAGATTATGTTTTGATATTTGGTTTTCTTGATTGTAGCTGACTAGGAAACAACAGCCCCGTTACAGCAGGAATTTCCCTGAGGGAGAGGCGGCCTTCTTTGGCACCCAGTGTGGATTCACCTTCCCAGATGTCTGAGAGATAAGTGGAGGGCTCGGAACTAGGGAGGGGATGAAAGCAGGGTGCCAGGGCAGGGGTCACCGGGAGGGATTTTTTGAGTTAGGTTTGGAGCTGGGGATGTCCCAGATGTGACCCCTTAGGCTACATGAAGGGAAAGTCTCATTCTGAATCACAGGGCTGAGGTGTGCAGGGCAGAGCAGTCCCAGGGTGTGTTGTGTCTCTTGTGCACTCTGTCTTTTGGGTGTCTTGTCTTTTCCTTTAGTCCTTTCAGGGGTCTGTCAAAACCTCTGGCATCAGACTTAGCATTTCTGATCTCTGTGCTCCTCAGCCAGGTGCCTTTGTCTCAGCTGCTTGGACACTCATCAGAATCCATCTCTTCACAAGCATCCAGTCCGATGCCTTTTCAGGTCTTGTTCTGAGCTGTATTGACAGCCGTGCACCGCCCTGATCCATTCCGGCGGGTTAGGTCTTGTGAGAATGCAAAGACAGGTAGAGGATTCTGACCGTAGGATTCTCGGGCATCCATCTCTGCGTTTCTTGGGATAAGTCATCCCGATGGCATCTTGTTCCTGCAGGGTTCTCTGAGCCTGGCCAGCTCACCATCCATCTTACCTAGGTCATCTCATTCTGAGTTCTCTGGACCCTCAGGGTCATTCTTCTTGCCCAGAGTTTTCTGTCCCTGTTGTGTCCCCTCGTTTTTCCTGTGCTGTGTCATGGGTGTTGGTGTGTGTTTGGCTGGGAGCTGCTCTGCCTTGCTGCTCAGTCTGGGTGTAGAAGTAATAGGATGAGTCCCGGGGACTTGCATTTTGTGATGTGGGGATGTGGGGTGTAGTTAGACTGTCGAGGGTATTCCTAGATTTCCACAAGATGTGTGGAGCTGTCAAGGTATCCTGCAGCACTCTGACTTTTGTCCGAACTTTCTTTCAGATGCAGAGAGATGAAATCTGTGGCAGAGCCCCCCATCCTGGGTGAGGGGCTCCCCTGAGAAGGTCAGTCCCTGTTTGTGTTTGCAGGGGAGGTGTAAATGATGGCTGTGTTACAGCTCTGTTCTTTGTCTTTATTTTTAGGTGGTAAAGCCGGATCTCAGCAGTCAAGCTGACGTGGGCGAGGTGAGCAGTGATGGGTGGACAGAAGCAGTTGCTGTTGTTCAAGCCTCACTTGCTGGTGCAACTCTAAGCCTCCGTTATTGTGTGTTTTAGGGAGTCCACTCGCAGGAGGCCGAGCTCCCCTCTCACCAACCGGACGACAGACCCGGGTCACCTCACCCGTGAGCCCTCCGGGAGCATTCCAGGAGTCTGTGATGGAGCCTTGATCTTCTCCTTGTGAAGGCCCCATCCAGGTAGGCTTGGATAACGGGCGAGGAGTTGAGGTGAGTCAGGGAGGAGAAGGAGGGATGGTCCCCTCAAGTTCCAGCGCTGCCACGTCACCTTGTCTGCTCTTTACCCAGGCAGACCCTGCGACGCCGGCGTTGGCCTCTGAGCGCAGCTGAAGCACGGGGCCGAGGACACAGGCAAGCTTAGGAGACAGTGAGTAGCAGAATTGCTGGTTTCTGGCTGATGTGCTGCTAAGATTATGCTTTGATGTTTGGTTTTCTTTATTGTAGCTGTGTAGGAGACAACAGCCCAGCAGCAGCAGGAATTTTCCTGAGGGAGAGGCGGCCTTCTTTGGCACCCAGCGTGGATTCACCTCCCTAGACGTCCGAGAGATAAGTGGAGGGCTCGGAGCCAGGGAGGGCTTGAAAGCGGGGTGTGGGATCAGGGGCCACTGGGAGGGATTTTTTGAGTCATTTTTGGTGACAGGGATGTCCAAGATGTGACCCCTTAGGCTACATCAAGGGAAGGTCTCATTCTGGATCACAGTGCCGAGGTGTGCAGGGCAGAGCAGTCCTGGTGTGTGTTGTGTCACTTGTCTGTTGTGCTCTCTGTCCTTTGGGTGTCTTGTGTGTGCTGTCTTTTTACTTAGCCCTTTGAGGGGCCTATCAAAACCCCTGGCATCAGTCTTAGCATTTCTGATCTCTGTGCTCCTCAGCCAGGTGCCTTTGTCTCAGCTGCTCGGACACTCATCAGAATCCATCTCTCTTCACAAGCATCCAGTCCGATGCCTTTTCAGGTCTTGTTCTGAGCTGTATTGACAGCCGTGCACCGCCCTGATCCATTCCGGCAGGTTAGGTCTTGTGAGAATGCAAAGACAGGTAGAGGATTCTGACCGTAGGATTCTCGGGCATCCATCTCTGTGTCTCTTGGGATAAGTCATCCCGATGGCATCTTGTTCCTGCAGGGTTCTCTGAGCCTGGCCAGCTCACCTTCCATCTTACCTAGGTCATCTCATTCCGAGTTCTCTGGACCCTCAGGGTCATTCTTCTTGCCCAGAGTTTTCTGTCCCTGTTGTGTCCCCTCGTTTGTCCTGTGCTGTGTCACGGGTGTTGGTGTGTGTTTGGCCCGGAGCTGCTCTGCCTTGCTGCTCAGTCTGGATGTAGGGGTACGAGGGTAATAGTGCCGGGAGCTTGAAATTTGTGATGTGGGGTGTAGTTAGACTGTAGAGGGTATTCCTAGATTTCCACAAGATGTGTGGAGCTGTCAAGGTATCCTGCAGTACTCTGACTTTTGTCCGAACTTTCTTTCAGATGCAGAGAGATGAAATCTGTGGCAGAGCCCCCCATCCTGGGTGAGGGGCTCCCCTGAGAAGGTCAGTCCCTGTTTGTGTTTGCAGGGGAGGTGTAAATGGTGGCCATGTTACAGCTCTGTTCTTTGTCTTTATTTTTAGGTGGTAAAGCCGGATCTCAGCAGTCAAGCTGACGTGGGCGAGGTGAGCAGTGATGGGTGGACAGAAGCAGTTGCTATTGTTCAAGCCTCACTCGCTGGTGCAACTCTAAGCCTCCGTTATTGTGTGTTTTAGGGAGTCCACTCGCAGGAGGCCGAGCTCCCCTCTCACCAACCGGACGACAGACCCGGGTCACCTCACCCGTGAGCCCTCCGGGAGCATTCCAGGAGTCTGTGATGGAGCCTTGATCTTCTCCTTGTGAAGGCCCCATCCAGGTAGGCTTGGATAACGGGCGAGGAGTTGAGGTGAGTCAGGGAGGAGGAGGAGGGATGGTCCCCTCAAGTTCCAGCGCTGCCACGTCACCTTGTCTGCTCTTTACCCAGGCAGACCCTGCGACGCCGGCGTTGGCCTCTGAGCGCAGCTGAAGCACGGGGCCGAGGACACAGGCAAGCTTAGGAGACAGTGAGTAGCAGAATTGTCGGGTTTTGGGTGATGGGCTGCTAAGATCACGCATTCGTGTTTGGTTTTCTTTGTTGTAGCTGACTAAGAGACAACAGCCCAGCGACAGCAGGAGTTTCCCTGAGGGAGAGGCAGCCTTCTTTGGACCTGGCAGGGATTTGCCTCCCTGGATGCCTGAGAGATAAGTGGAGGGTGATGGCTCACAGAGGGGATGAAAGCAGGATGCCAGGGCAGGGGTCACCGGGAGGGATTTTTTGAGTCAGATTTGGAATTAGGGGCACCAAGATGTGACCCCTTAGGCTACATTAAGGGAAAGTGTCATTTTTCATCTCAGTGCTGAGGTGTGCAGGGCAGAGCAGTCCTGGTGTTTGTTGTGTTACTTGTCTCTTGTGCACTCTGTGTCTGTTTGGTGTCTTGTCTTTTCCTTTAGTCTTTTCAGGGGCCTATCAAAACCCCTGGCATCAGTCTTAGCATTTCTGATCTCTGTGCTCCTCAGCCAGGTGCCTTTGTCTCAGCTGCTCGGACACTCATCAGAATCCATCTCTCTTCACAAGCATCCAGTCCGATGCCTTTTCAGGTCTTGTTCTGAGCTGTATTGACAGCCGTGCACCGCCCTGATCCATTCCGGCGGGTTAGGTCTTGTGAGAATGCAAAGGCAGGTAGAGGATTCTGACTGTAGGATTCTCGGGCATCCATCTCTGCATTTCTTGGGATAAGTCATCCTGATGGCATCTTGTTCCTGCAGGGTTCTCTGAGCCTGGCCAGCTCACCTTCCATCTTACCTAGGTCATCTCATTCCGAGTTCTCTGGACCCTCAGGGTCATTCTTCTTGCCCAGAGTTTTCTGTCCCTGTTGTGTCCCCTCGTTTGTCCTGTGCTGTGTCACGGGTGTTGGTGTGTGTTTGGCCCGGAGCTGCTCTGCCTTGCTGCTTAGTCTGGGTGTAGGGGTACGAGGGTAATAGTGCCGGGGGCTTGAAATTTGTGATGTGGGGTGTAGTTAGACTATAGAGGGTATTCCTAGATTGGCACAAGATGTCTGGAGCTGTCAAGGTATCCTGCAGCACTCTGACTTTTGTCCCAACTTTCTTTCAGATGCAGAGGGATGAAATCCGTGGCAGAGCCCCCCATCCTGGGTGAGGGGCTCCCCTGAGAAGATCGATCGCTATTCAAGGTGAGAGTCACAGATTTCACATTTATTGGCACTCCAGTGCAGGCCACCTGCATTTACAGCTTCAAACAAGTGAGTCCCTTGGTAAACCCCCTGGGCAGCAGCTGGAGCCTGCTCCAGGCTGGGCTGAGGGAGCAAACACTTGTGGTTGACACAGCTCCACACTGAGGGTACTTGGGAAAACACCTGCCTTGTCCTGGATTTTTTTTTTTTTTTGAGCTTTTTACACGGTTTTAATCATCACCTTGGTAAAAATAAATGGTAAGGACTGAAAACATGAGAGGCTGGCAGGTTATGTTCGTGAATGAGAACTTTTTTTTTAAATAACTGTGCGGCCTATATCTTAATTTTGAGACTCTCTTTTTTGGCTGACTTTACTGTAAAAAATCTAATTTTAATTTAGCTGCCTCAATAATGTTTTTATTGTACAAATATGTTCTAGCGGCAGGAGCTTAAAGTAGTAACACCAACATGCCACCTCTGGAATAAATCCCTGCGTCTCCTCAGACCTACTGGTTTGCAGTAGAGTTTGTACACCTTTCGCTGCAGCTGTGGTTCTTAATAACTGGAAGTCCATGGATTGCTGGGCGATTCCCATAAGTTCTCCTATTTTGTAGGAGCTGCACGGTGAGGTCAGCATTCTGAGGGAGGCCCTGGCACAGCTGCCAAGGGCAAGGAACGTGGAGCATCCCGGGGCTTCTCCCACCCGAGTTTCTCCCGGAGCGTGCTGCGTGTCATGCCGGATGTTTAACCCGGGTTTGGGGTGTTCTCCTGCAGTCCCAGCTCTAACTGCTGCCCCCGAGCCCCGGCCTTGCTCTGTCCCAGCACTGAACCTGGCAGGTGGGTGTGCTTTTCCAGCCCTTGAATCCCACGGGCAATCCCAGATTCCCGGAGCTCCCCGAGGCACAGCCTGGCCTCCCTCGCTGGGAGCTGCATTTCAGTCTGCCTGGACCAAGGCCATCCTGTTTGAGACTTTATTCCTGTTGCTTTTCCTCTTGCAGGTAGTTGGCGAAAAGGAGAGAGCCAGTAGGAAGTGAAGCCACTGGAAGGCCTTATCCCAGTCCAAGGTTCCCACTTTTCTTTCTGACTCCTGGATAATTGCCTGGCCATAACTGGACAGAGACTGTCAGTTTGATTTCCTTCCTTTTCCAATAAATCATTGCTTTCAGCTGGAGTGCATTCCTGGTGTCATCCCCCTCCTCGTCCGTGGATGTGTAAATAAAATTCCTGACTTTTGCAGAGTCAAATTTTGTTATTGCAGGAAGTGTGGTGCTTTTGTTCCACTGAAACTTCCCAACTCTGCTGAGAGTTTCCGATGTCAAATACAAGTAAGATTCGAGTTTCTTTGCATTGTTACTCCCACAAAACACAGATCATTCTTGGATAGGAGTAGCTGGACCTGTTGAATTTCCACTTCCCTTTAAAATTAGAGCAGAGGAAGCAGATTTTAATTTGTTGTTCCATGAACTTCCACCAACTTGATGACTGTTCCAAAAGTTTGCAGTGTTAGAAATGCCTAAGCTTGTTTTCCAGGCAAGCTGGGATTTAGATGTTATTTCTTCCTTTTATTTGATGTTTTTTCTCTCTCTGATTCTAGTAAGAGAATATATTTTTTTTTCCAGTTTTCCATCCTAATTGGAGTTTTTGTACATTGTAGGGCACATTTCCAAGGAAATTTACCAAATTCATGTTGGTAAAGCAGGAGCTATTCAGCACCATGCTGCCACTTTTTTCCTTTCAACCCCTTAACAGGTCTCATTCTACCCATACACAGTATTACCAGCAATAACTTGGTGTCGAGTTGTATTTCAGAGGTAGCAATAAAACAAAGTTGACATTTTATTTTGTGCCTCTCTGAACCTCTTTGTTTATTAACAAAGAACTCCAAAACAAAGCAAACAGAAAAACAAAAACCAAAACAAAAGCCCCTACAAACACTGCCCCCCAAGAAAAAACAATGACAGAGAAAACATACCAACATTATTAAATAAAAATTAAATCTTTACCCCTTAGAAAACGAGGCTAATTTAATTTTAATTCATTGTGGTTCTGATGTGTTAGGTAAATGAATTCATATAGTTTAAAAAATAAACAAGTCAACACAAATTAAATAAATACAAAAATAGAAAAATATAAGTAACAAAAATAGAAATATAAAATACAGTTTTAAGGGGTGAGAAAATCTCTAGAAAAGCTAAAGCTTTTACAGTATCCCCTAAATAGGTGGTACTCTCTTAACTGCTGCAGAGCGTTGAAACAAGCCTAGAGAAGCTTCAGTGTGCACCAAAAGCAGCTGCTGCTATAGGAAACCGGTGTTGTTTTAAGACCTCCCCCTCCCAAGTTCCTTGCACTTTGTGTTCACAGAGAAGTCACACGAGTCCTGATATATTTTTCCTTTCTTCAAGGACGATGACAACAAGAAAAGTCAACTCTTTAATTTTTGCTTATCCCTAGCAAGCAAAGCCCGGTGCCCCAGTGTGTCGGTGCAAACAGTGAAATGTCTGCAGCAAGTTCCCTCTGCCCCGCCCTCACCCTCGGGCTGGCAGCAGCTGCAGGCGTGAGCTGTTAGGATAACGAGGGGACAGAGCAGCCGCAGGCGTGAGCTGTAAAGGATAATGAGGGGCAGGTGGCTCCTGCCCGAGCTGCTTACGCGGTGAGCCTCAGCTCAGTCTAGCGTGGAGCTGCCGGAGGGAGCAGCTTCTGCGAGGCTCTCTGGAGTGTCTTACGGGATGATGGCGAGCTCGTCTTACAGAGTTTGGGGGAACCCTCGGATATGGAGTATTGCTTCAGGAGATGCCGAGGGACAAACCTTTGTGCCGGGCAGCAGGAGCAGGTGAGCCGGTGTGGATTTGTAGGGGGGACTTTTCTCCTTTTCCCTTTCAATTTTGTCTTCCCAATCCTTCCCTGGCATCCCTAGAAAAAAAAAAAGGGGGTTTTGAGGACAAAAGAGTTTAAATTGAGGAAAGAAACTCCTTTTATTGTCTGTGTTCAAACTGGGGGAATCCCCCTTCACCTGGGATTTTAATAAATAGTGGTACTTCTATGCGGTGCTTTTATTACTTTATTACTTATATGGTGCTTTTATTCAATATTGCATTCTTTGGTGGTACATAGTGTTTTGTTTTATTTTTTGGTATTATTTATTGCCTGTAATTTGGTTTTTGAGCGAAGGTAACTGTATGGATGGGTTTGTTTGTATTTGAGGTAGAATTAATTTAAGTAACTTTTTTTTTTTTTTTTTTTAAATAGGCTTCTGATACGTGCAATTGGGGTTTTGTTTTTGTTTATTGTATGTAGGGATTCAGATTACCTAGGGCCAGCCTGGCCGGTGCAGGTTTTGTTAGATGCAATTTTAATATTTTTAAAAGTTTTTTTCTGTTTAGTTGCTTTAAGGTGGTTTTCAATAATTTTTTGTGTAGTTTTATTTTGTTTGTAGATGGTGTATGCTAAGGGATACGGTCTATTTATTTGGTGGTAGGTTTCTTAGTTTACATGTCGATCAGATTGTTTTTGAACTGAGTTTTATTGTTGAAATATTTTTTTTTGGTGAGATATTGTATTTTTAAAGGAAATGTTTTCTAAGGTTTACAATGGTGGAAGTGGCTGTAGGGTGAGGTATAGGGGAGGTTATTTATTTAGCGGTGGCTTTTATCATGGTGAGTATGTAGTGTTTGTTTTGGTGGGTTGAGGTAGTGGAATGTAGGTAATTTTTTGTGTTTCCTAATATTTGTAATTGGATTATTGTTTATTATAGTATAGGGGTTAATTTATTTGGCTTGTTTGATTGCAGTATATGTTTTATACTTATGGATCATTTGAAAGGTATTGTTTATAGTTACATTGATTTTTTTGGTTTTGTGTGTATTTATAAGTGGTATTTTTGTTTTGATGGTTTGAGGTTTATGGGTTTCTTGAGTTAGGAATGATTTGTTTTGGTGTTTTTAATTGAAATTTATTTGTGACTTCTTTGTTGTGTAGTTTGATTTGTTTGTTGCTGTCGGGGTTTAGGGTAAATTTGAGAGGAAACCTTTGAATGGGGTTCTTCTGGAAAGTAAACCTAAACAGTCTCTTTCTTTTAAACTGCTTTTGCAAAGAATTTCTTTGGAGAAAAGTGGGAAAACCTATTTGTTTAACAAACAAAGTGGTCGCAAGCATAAAGAATGAATAATATGAAATAATAAAACTTTTTGTTATTTTGAAGCGAGATGGTAACTTCAGAAAGTCTTTGCTGTGGGCTGTAGCTGAGCTCTTTTGGTCTCTTATCAGCTGTTCTGGTGTTGATAAAATGCTCAGGTGCAGGCCCCGTGGGCTGCAGGTGCCAGCTCTCGGCGCTGCTCTGGGTTTTTCAGTCTGCAGCAGGTTTAAACAGTCCTAAGAAAAAGGAAAACAAATAGCGAGGGAACTTCTCTGCCCTAACTAGCTGAAACTAAGAGCAAAGCACATCTTTGTGCTGCAGTCTGTCTGTGCTTGAGCTGAATATATGAGAGAGGGTATTCAGAGGAGTGAAAGTCATTTTCTTAAAACAAACTGCACCCATTTTCTTTCCTTGCTTAGCTCTCAAAATCAGTCTTAAAGGTCCAGAACAAGCGACTGGGGATACAAGCGGCATAAACTCACCCTAGGGCATTCTATGTCTTATCCCCATATCATAAACTTACCAAAACAAATTGAATTCTAACTCTAGGAACACATACATTCCACACACTTATGTCTTTATAGAAGCAACATACAGCTGTATACAGACAATGGTAGCGATAGTTAATAAACAGTGATGCTTACAGATGGTTCTTACTTAACAGTTAGATTTTCTGGACGTTCACATCCGTGTTGTTTCATTTTTCTGTGCTGTTCACTATGTGCAACTCGGTTGCAGTCATTTTGCAGTCTAAGGGGAGTCAAGGTTGCAGCTACTGACAGCTTGGACCTGGGAGTAAAGTGCAGCAGTGTTCAGAATTGAAAGTGGCAGAAGCCCACTCCCGGGCACAGAGCTCTGTGCAGGAACGGTGGGTCTCTTCTGTGGGAAGCTAAACTCACCCCTCCAAATTCCTGATGTCAGTTTGCAGGTGTTTGGCAGTCTAAGGGCAGCCAGGGTTTCAGCTTCTGGCAGCTTGGTTATGGGAGTAATGTGCACTGTTCAGAATTGTAAGTGGCAGAAGCTCACTCCGGGGCACAGACCTCTGTGCAGGAACGGGGACCCCTTTTCTGGGGAAACTAAACACACCTCCCTGGATCCGATTGTCAGTTTTAAGGAGCCATTTGGCAGTCTAAGGGGAGCCAGGCTTCCAGCTACTGACAGCGTGGATCTGGGAGTAATGTGCACTGTTCAGAATTCTAAGTGGCAGAAGCCCACTCCGGGGCACACAGCTCTGTGCAGGAACAGTGGGTCTTTTCTCTGGGAAGCTAAACTCACCCCAGTAGGTTCCTGATGTCAGTTTGCAGGTGGCATTTGGCACTCCAAGGACAGTTAGGGTTCCAGCTTCTGACAGCTTGGTTCTGGCAGTAATGTGCACTGTTTAGAAATCTAAATGGCAGAAGCCCACTCCCGAACACGGAGCTCTGTGCAGGAACGGTGACTGTCTTTCGTGGGAACCTAAACTCCCCCCATCAGGCTCCTGATGTCAGTTTATAGGACAGATTTGGCACCCCAAGGACAATAAGGGTTTCAGCTCCTAGGAGCTTGGATATGGAAGAAGTGCAACAGTGTTCAGGATTCTAAGTGGCAGAAGCCCACTCCGGGGCACAAAGCTCTGTGCAGGAACAGTGGGTCTCTTCTGTGGGAAGCTAAACTCACCCCCCGAAGTTCCTAATGTCAGGTTGTAGGAGACATTTGGCACTCCAAGGACAGTTAGTGTTTCAGCTTCTGGCAGCTTGGATCTGGCAGATATCCTGTGCTGGACTTATTTTTATCAGTTAGCAGCACACTCCCCGGCACAGAGCTATGTGCAGGAACGGTGGCTGTCTTTCGTGGGAACCTAAACTCCCCCCATCAGGCTCCTGATGTCAGTTTATAGGATAGATTTGGCACTCGCAGGACAGTAAGGGTTCCAGCTTCTGGGAGCTTGGATCTGGCAGATATCCTGTGCTGAATTTTTTTTTAGCAGGCAGTAGCCCTCTCTGGGTCAGAGGGCTCTAAGCAGGAAGCGTCGCCCCTTTTCTGTGGGATCTGGACTCACCGCATCAGGTTCTTAATGTCAGGTTGTAGGAGACATTTGGCACTCCAAGGACAGTTAGGTTTCCAGCTTCTGACAGCTTGGTTCTGGGAGTAATGTGCACTGTTCAGAATTCTAAGTGGCAGAAGCCCACTCCGAGGCAGAGAGCTCTGTGCAGGAACTGTGGGTCTTTTCTGTGGGAAACTAAACTCACCCCAGCAGGTTCCTGATGTCAGGCTGTAGGAGACATTTGGCACTCCAAGGACAGTAAGGGTTCCAGCTTCTGGATGCTTGGATCTGGCAGAAGTCCTGTGCTGAACTTATTTTTATCAGTTAGCAGCCCACTCCGTGGCCGAGAGTTCTGTGCAGGAACGGTGGGTCTTTTTTGTGGAAAGCTAAACTCACCCCTCCAAGTTCCTGATGTCATTTTGCAGGGGGTGTTTGGCAGTCTAAGGGGAGCTAGGGTTTCAGCTTCATGGCACCTTGGTTGTGGGAGTAAGTACACTGTTCAGAATTCTAAGTGGCAGAAGCCCACTCCGGGGCACAGAGCTCTGTGCAGGAACGGTGGCTCTCTTCTGTGGGAAGCTAAACTCACCCCCCGAAGGTCCTAATGTCAGGTCGTAGGAGACATTTGGCACTCGCAGGACAGTTAGGGTTCCAGCTTCTGACAGCTTGGTTCTGGGAGTAATGTGCACTGTTCAGAATTCTAAGTGGCAGAAGCCCACTCCGAGGCAGAGAGCTCTGTGCAGGAACTGTGGGTCTTTTCTGTGGGAAACTAAACTCACCCCAGCAGGTTCCTGATGTCAGGCTGTAGGAGACATTTGGTACTCCAAGGACAGTAAGGGTTCCAGCTTCTGGATGCTTGGATCTGGCAGAAGTCCTGTGCTGAACTTATTTTTATCAGTTAGCAGCCCACTCCGTGGCCGAGAGTTCTGTGCAGGAACGGTGGGTCCTTTCTGTGGAAAGCTAAACTCACCCCTCCAAGTTCCTGATGTCAGTTTGCAGGGGGTGTTTGGCAGTCGAAGGGCAGCTAGGGTTTCAGCTTCATGGCAGCTTGGTTGTGGGAGTAAGTACACTGTTCAGAATTCTAAGTGGCAGAAGCCCACTCCGGGGCACAGAGCTCTGTGCAGGAACAGTGGCTCTCTTCTGTGGGAAGCTAAACTCACCCCCCGAAGGTCCTAATGTGAGGTCGTAGGAGACATTTGGCACTCACAGGACAGTTAGGGTTCCAGCTTCTGACAGCTTGGTTCTGGGAGTAATGTGCACTCTTCAGAATTCTAAGTGGCAGAAGCCCACTCCGAGGCAGAGAGCTCTGTGCAGGAACTGTGGGTCTTTTCTGTGGGAAACTAAACTCACCCCAGCAGGTTCCTGATGTCAGGCTGTAGGAGACATTTGGCACTCCAAGGACAGTAAGGGTTCCAGCTTCTGGATGCTTGGATCTGGCAGAAGTCCTGTGCTGAACTTATTTTTATCAGTTAGCAGCCCACTCCGTGGCCGAGAGTTCTGTGCAGGAACGGTGGGTCTTTTTTGTGGAAAGCTAAACTCACCCCTCCAAGTTCCTGATGTCATTTTGCAGGGGGTGTTTGGCAGTCTAAGGGGAGCTAGGGTTTCAGCTTCATGGCACCTTGGTTGTGGGAGTAAGTACACTGTTCAGAATTCTAAGTGGCAGAAGCCCACTCCGGGGCACAGAGCTCTGTGCAGGAACGGTGGCTCTCTTCTGTGGGAAGCTAAACTCACCCCCCGAAGGTCCTAATGTCAGGTTGTAGGAGACATTGGGCACTCCAAGGACAGTTAGGGTTCCAGCTTCATGGCAGCTTGGCTATGGGAGAAGTGCACCAGTGTTCAGAATTCTAAGTGGCAGAAGCCCACTCCCGGGCACAGAGCTCTGTGCAGGAACTGTGGGTCTTTTCTGTGGGAAACTAAACTCACCCCAGCAGGTTCCTGATGTCAGGCTGTAGGAGACATTTGGCACTCGCAGGACAGTTAGGGTTCCAGCTTCTGGATGCTTGGATCTGGCGAAAGTCCTGTGCTGAACTTATTTTTATCAGTTAGCAGCCCACTCCGTGGCCGAGAGTTCTGTGCAGGAACGGTGGGTCTTTTCTGTGGAAAGCTAAACTCACACCTCCAAGTTCCTGATGTCATTTTGCAGGGGGTGTTTGGCAGTCTAAGGGCAGCTAGGGTTTCAGCTTCATGGCAGCTTGGTTGTGGGAGTAAGTACACTGTTCAGAATTCTAAGTGGCAGAAGCCCACTCCCGGGCACAGAGCTCTGTGCAGGAACAGTGGCTCTCTTCTGTGGGAAGCTAAACTCACCCCCCGAAGTTCCTAATGTCAGGTTGTAGGAGACATTGGGCACTCCAAGGACAGTTAGGGTTCCAGCTTCTGACAGCTTAGTTCTGGGAGTAATGTGCACTCTTCAGAATTCTAAGTGGCAGAAGCCCACTCTGGGGCCCAGAGCTCTGTGCAGGAACTGTGGGTCTCTTCTGTGGGAAGCTAAACTCACCCGCCGAAGTTCCTAATGTAAGGTCGTAGGAGACATTTGGCACTCGCAAGACAGTTAGGGTTCCAGCTTCTGGGTGCTTGGATATGGGAGAAGTGCAGCAGTGTTCAGAATTCTAAGTGGCAGAAGCCCACTCCGGGGCACAGAGCTCTGTGCAGGAACGGTGGCTGTCTTTCTTGGGAACCTAAACTCCCCCCATCAGGCTCCTGATGTCAGTTTATAGGATAGATTTGGCACTCGCAGGATAGTAAGGGTTCCAGTTTCTGTGAGCTTGGATCTGACAGATATCCTGTGCTGAATTTTTTTTCAGCAGGCAGTAGCCCTCTCTGGGTTAGAGGGCTCTGTGCAGGAAGCGTCGCCCCTTTTCTGTGGGATCTGGACTCACCGCATCAGGTTCCTAATGTCAGGTTGTAGGAGACATTTGACACTCCAAGGACAGTTAGGGTTCCAGCTTCTGGGAGCTTGGATATGGGAGAAGTGCAGCAGTGTTCAGAATTCTAAGTGGCAGAAGCCCATTCCCGGGCACAGAGCTCTGTGCAGGAACAGTGGCTCTCTTCTGTGGGAAGCTAAACTCACCCCCTGAAGTTCCTGATGTCAGGCTGTAGGAGACATTTGGCACTCGCAGGACAGTTAGGGTTCCAGCTTCTGACAGCTTGGTTCTGGGAGTAATGTGCACTGTTCAGAATTCTAAGTGGCAGGAGCCCACTCCGGGGCATAGAGCTCTGTGCAGGAACGGTGGGTCTCTTCTGTGGGAAGCTAAACTCACCCCCCGAAGTTCCTATTGTCAGGTTGTAGGAGACATTTGGCACTCGCAGGACAGTTAGGGTTCCAGCTTCTGGGAGCTTGGCTATGGGAGAAGTGCAGCAGTGTTCAGAATTCTAAGTGGCAGAAGCCCACTCCGGGGCACAGAGCTCTGTGCAGGAACGGTGGGTCTTTTCTGTGGGAAACTAAACTCACCCCAGCAGGTTCCTGATGTCAGGCTGTAGGAGACATTTGGCACTCCAAGGACAGTAAGGGTTCCAGCTTCTGGATGCTTGGATCTGGCAGAAGTCCTGTGCTGAACTTATTTTTATCAGTTAGCAGCCCACTCCGTGGCAGAGAGCTCTGTGCAGGAACGGTGGGTCTTTTCTGTGGAAAGCTAAACTCACCCCTCCAAGTTCCTGATGTCAGTTTGCAGGGGGTGTTTGGCAGTCTAAGGGCAGCTAGGGTTTCAGCTTCATGGCAGCTTGGTTGTGGGAGTAAGTACACTGTTCAGAATTCTAAGTGGCAGAAGCCCACTCCCGGGCACAGAGCTCTGTGCAGGAACAGTGGCTCTCTTCTGTGGGAAGCTAAACTCACCCCCCGAAGTTCCTAATGTCAGGTTGTAGGAGACATTTGGCACTCGCAGGACAGTTAGGGTTCCAGCTTCTGGGAGCTTGGCTATGGGAGAAGTGCAGCAGTGTTCAGAATTCTAAGTGGCAGAAGCCCACTCCGGGGCACAGAGCTCTGTGCAGGAACGGTGGGTCTTTTCTGTGGGAAACTAAACTCACCCCAGCAGGTTCCTGATGTCAGGCTGTAGGAGACATTTGGCACTCGCAGGACAGTTAGGGTTCCTGCTTCTGCATGCTTGGATCTGGCAGAAGTCCTGTGCTGAACTTATTTTTCTCAGTTACCAGCCCACTCCATGGCTGAGAGTTCTGTGCAGGAACGGTGGGTCTTTTCTGTGGAAAGCTAAACTCACCCCTCCAAGTTCCTGATGTCAGTTTGCAGGGGATGTTTGGCAGTCTAAGGGCAGCTAGGGTTTCAGCTTCATGGCAGCTTGGTTGTGGGAGTAAGTACACTGTTCAGAATTCTAAGTGGCAGAAGCCCACTCCCGGGCACAGAGCTCTGTGCAGGAACAGTGGCTCTCTTCTGTGGGAAGCTAAACTCACCCCCCGAAGGTCCTAATGTCAGGTCGTAGGAGACATTTGGCACTCGCAGGACAGTTAGGGTTCCAGCTTCTGACAGCTTGGTTCTGGGAGTAATGTGCACTGTTCAGAATTCTAAGTGGCAGAAGCCCACTCCGAGGCAGAGAGCTCTGTGCAGGAACTGTGGGTCTTTTCTGTGGGAAACTAAACTCACCCCAGCAGGTTCCTGATGTCAGGCTGTAGGAGACATTTGGCACTCCATGGACAGTAAGGGTTCCAGCTTCTGGATGCTTGGATCTGGCAGAAGTCCTGTGCTGAACTTATTTTTATCAGTTAGCAGCCCACTCCGTGGCCGAGAGTTCTGTGCAGGAACGGTGGGTCTTTTCTGTGGAAAGCTAAACTCACCCCTCCAAGTTCCTGATGTCAGTTTGCAGGGGATGTTTGGCAGTCTAAGGGCAGCTAGGGTTTCAGCTTCATGGCAGCTTGGTTGTGGGAGTAAGTACACTGTTCAGAATTCTAAGTGGCAGAAGCCCACTCCCGGGCACAGAGCTCTGTGCAGGAACGGTGGCTCTCTTCTGTGGGAAGCTATACTCACCGACTAAGTTCCTAATGTCAGGTTGTAGGAGACATTGGGCACTCCAAGGACAGTTAGGGTTCCAGCTTCTGACAGCTTGGTTCTGGGAGTAATGTGCACTGTTCAGAATTTAATGTGGCAGAAGCCCACTCCCTGGCACAGAGCTCTGTGCAGGAACTGTGGGTCTTCTCTGTGGGAAACTAAACTCACCCCAGGAGTTTCCTGATGTCAGGCTGTACGAGACATTTGGCACTCCAAGGACAGTAAGGGTTCCAGCTTCTGGATGCTTGGATCTGGCAGAAGTCCTGTGCTGAACTTATTTTTATCAGTTAGCAGCCCACTCCGTGGCCGAGAGTTCTGTGCAGGAACGGTGGGTCTCTTCTGTGGAAAGTTAACTCACCCCTCCAAGTTCCTGATGTCAGTTTGCAGGGGGTGTTTGGCAGTCTAAGGGCAGCTAGGGTTTCAGCTCCATGGCAGCTTGGTTGTGGGAGTAAGTACACTGTTCAGAATTCTAAGTGGCAGAAGCCCACTCCCGGGCACAGAGCTCTGTGCAGGAACGGTGGCTCTCTTCTGTGGGAAGCTATACTCACCGACTAAGTTCCTAATGTCAGGTTGTAGGAGACATTGGGCACTCCAAGGACAGTTAGGGTTCCAGCTTCTGACAGCTTGGTTCTGGGAGTAATGTGCACTGTTCAGAATTCTAAGTGGCAGAAGCCCAGTCCCTGGCACAGAGCTCTGTGCAGGAACTGTGGGTCTTTTCTGTGGGAAACTAAACTCACCCCAGCAGGTTCCTGATGTCAGGCTGTAGGAGACATTTGGCACTCCAAGGACAGTAAGGGTTCCAGCTTCTGGATGCTTGGATCTGGCAGAAGTCCTGTGCTGAACTTATTTTTATCAGTTAGCAGCCCACTCCGTGGCCGAGAGTTCTGTGCAGGAACAGTGGCTCTCTTCTTTAGGAAGCTAAACTCACCCCTCCAAGTTCCTGATGTCAGTTTGCAGGGGGTGTTTGGCAGTCTAAGGGCAGCTAGGGTTTCAGCTTCATGGCAGCTTGGTTGTGGGAGTAAGTACACTGTTCAGAATTCTAAGTGGCAGAAGCCCACTCCGGGGCACAGAGCTCTGTGCGGGAACAGTGGCTCTCTTCTGTGGGAAGCTAAACTCACCCCCCGAAGTTCCTAATGTCAGGTTGTAGGAGACATTTGGCACTCGCAGGACAGTTAGGGTTCCAGCTTCTGGGAGCTTGGCTATGGGAGAAGTGCAGCAGTGTTCAGAATTCTAAGTGGCAGAAGCCCACTCCGGGGCACAGAGCTCTGTGCAGGAATTGTGGGTCTTTTCTGTGGGAAACTAAACTCACCCCAGCAGGTTCCTGATGTCAGGCTGTAGGAGACATTGGGCACTCCAAGGACAGTTAGGGTTCCAGCTTCTGACAGCTTAGTTCTGGGAGTAATGTGCACTCTTCAGAATTCTAAGTGGCAGAAGCCCACTCTGGGGCCCAGAGCTCTGTGCAGGAACTGTGGGTCTCTTCTGTGGGAAGCTAAACTCACCCCCCGAAGTTCCTAATGTAAGGTCGTAGGAGACATTTGGCACTCGCAAGACAGTTAGGGTTCCAGCTTCTGGGTGCTTGGATATGGGAGAAGTGCAGCAGTGTTCAGAATTCTAAGTGGCAGAAGCCCACTCTCGGGCACAGAGCTCGGTGCAGGAACAGTGGCTCTCTTCTGTGGAAAGCTATACTCACCGACTAAGTTCCTAATGTCAGGTTGTAGGAGACATTGGGCACTCCAAGGACAGTTAGGGTTCCAGCTTCTGACAGCTTGGTTCTGGGAGTAATGTGCACTGTTCAGAATTCTAAGTGGCAGAAGCCCACTCCCGGGCACAGAGCTCTGTGCAGGAACTGTGGGTCTCTTCTGTGGGAAGCTAAACTCACCCCCCGAAGTTCCTAATGTCAGGTCGTAGGAGACATTTGGCACTCGCAGGAAAGTTAGGGTTCCAGCTTCTGGGAGCTTGGATATGGGAGAAGTGCAGCAGTGTTCAGAATTCTAAGTGGCAGAAGCCCACTCCGGGGCACAGAGCTCTGTGCAGGAACGGTGGCTGTCTTTCTTGGGAACCTAAACTCCCCCCATCAGGCTCCTGATGTCAGTTTATAGGATAGATTTGGCACTCGCAGGATAGTAAGGGTTCCAGTTTCTGTGAGCTTGGATCTGACAGATATCCTGTGCTGAATTTTTTTTCAGCAGGCAGTAGCCCTCTCTGGGTCAGAGGGCTCTGTGCAGGAAGCGTCGCCCCTTTTCTGTGGGATCTGGACTCACCGCATCAGGTTCCTAATGTCAGGTTGTAGGAGACATTTGACACTCCAAGGACAGTTAGGGCTCCAGCTTCTGACAGCTTAGTTCTGGGAGTAATGTGCACTGTTCAGAATTCTAAGTGGCAGGAGCCCACTCCGGGGCACAGAGCTCTGTGCAGGAACGGTGGGTCTCTTCTGTGGGAAGCTAAACTCACCCCCCGAAGTTCCTAATGTCAGGTTGTAGGAGACATTTGGCACTCGCAGGACAGTTAGGGTTCCAGCTTCTGGGAGCTTGGCTATGGGAGAAGTGCAGCAGTGTTCAGAATTCTAAGTGGCAGAAGCCCACTCCGGGGCACAGAGCTCTGTGCAGGAACGGTGGGTCTTTTCTGTGGGAAACTAAACTCACCCCAGCAGGTTCCTGATGTCAGGCTGTAGGAGATATTTGGCACTCGCAGGACAGTTAGGGTTCCTGCTTCTGCATGCTTGGATCTGGCAGAAGTCCTGTGCTGAACTTATTTTTATCAGTTACCAGCCCACTCCATGGCTGAGAGTTCTGTGCAGGAACGGTGGGTCTTTTCTGTGGAAAGCTAAACTCACCCCTCCAAGTTCCTGATGTCAGTTTGCAGGGGATGTTTGGCAGTCTAAGGGCAGCTAGGGTTTCAGCTTCATGGCAGCTTGGTTGTGGGAGTAAGTACACTGTTCAGAATTCTAAGTGGCAGAAGCCCACTCCCGGGCACAGAGCTCTGTGCAGGAACAGTGGCTCTCTTCTGTGGGAAGCTAAACTCACCCCCCGAAGGTCCTAATGTCAGGTCGTAGGAGACATTTGGCACTCGCAGGACAGTTAGGGTTCCAGCTTCTGACAGCTTGGTTCTGGGAGTAATGTGCACTGTTCAGAATTCTAAGTGGCAGAAGCCCACTCCCGGGCACAGAGCTCTGTGCAGGAACTGTGGGTCTTTTCTGTGGGAAACTAAACTCACCCCAGCAGGTTCCTGATGTCAGGCTGTAGGAGACATTTGGCACTCCAAGGACAGTAAGGGTTCCAGCTTCTGGATGCTTGGATCTGGCAGAAGTCCTGTGCTGAACTTATTTTTATCAGTTAGCAGCCCACTCCGTGGCCGAGAGTTCTGTGCAGGAACAGTGGCTCTCTTCTTTAGGAAGCTAAACTCACCCCTCCAAGTTCCTGATGTCAGTTTGCAGGGGGTGTTTGGCAGTCTAAGGGCAGCTAGGGTTTCAGCTTCATGGCAGCTTGGTTGTGGGAGTAAGTACACTGTTCAGAATTCTAAGTGGCAGAAGCCCACTCCGGGGCACAGAGCTCTGTGCAGGAACAGTGGCTCTCTTCTGTGGGAAGCTAAACTCACCCCCCGAAGTTCCTAATGTCAGGTTGTAGGAGACATTTGGCACTCGCAGGACAGTTAGGGTTCCAGCTTCTGGGAGCTTGGCTATGGGAGAAGTGCAGCAGTGTTCAGAATTCTAAGTGGCAGAAGCCCACTCCGGGGCACAGAGCTCTGTGCAGGAACGGTGGGTCTTTTCTGTGGGAAACTAAACTCACCCCAGCAGGTTCCTGATGTCAGGCTGTAGGAGACATTTGGCACTCCAAGGACAGTAAGGGTTCCAGCTTCTGGATGCTTGGATCTGGCAGAAGTCCTGTGCTGAACTTATTTTTATCAGTTAGCAGCCCACTCCGTGGCAGAGAGTTCTGTGCAGGAACGGTGGGTCTTTTCTGTGGAAAGCTAAACTCACCCCTCCAAGTTCCTGATGTCAGTTTGCAGGGGGTGTTTGGCAGTCTAAGGGCAGCTAGGGTTTCAGCTTCATGGCAGCTTGGTTGTGGGAGTAAGTACACTGTTCCGAACTCTAAGTGGCAGAAGCCCACTCCCGGGCACAGAGCTCTGTGCAGGAACAGTGGCTCTCTTCTGTGGGAAGCTAAACTCACCCCCTGAAGTTCCTAATGTCAGGTTGTAGGAGACATTGGGCACTCCAAGGACAGTTAGGGTTCCAGCTTCTGACAGCTTAGTTCTGGGAGTAATGTGCACTGTTCAGAATTCTAAGTGGCAGAAGCCCACTCTGGGGCCCAGAGCTCTGTGCAGGAACTGTGGGTCTCTTCTGTGGGAAGCTAAACTCACCCCCCGAAGTTCCTAATGTAAGGTCGTAGGAGACATTTGGCACTCGCAAGACAGTTAGGGTTCCAGCTTCTGGGTGCTTGGATATGGGAGAAGTGCAGCAGTGTTCAGAATTCTAAGTGGCAGAAGCCCACTCCCGGGCACAGAGCTCGGTGCAGGAACAGTGGCTCTCTTCTGTGGGAAGCTATACTCACCGACTAAGTTCCTAATGTCAGGTTGTAGGAGACATTGGGCACTCCAAGGACAGTTAGGGTTCCAGCTTCTGACAGCTTGGTTCTGGGAGTAATGTGCACTGTTCAGAATTCTAAGTGGCAGAAGCCCACTCCCGGGCACAGAGCTCTGTGCAGGAACTGTGGGTCTCTTCTGTGGGAAGCTAAACTCACCCCCCGAAGTTCCTAATGTCAGGTCGTAGGAGACATTTGGCACTCGCAGGAAAGTTAGGGTTCCAGCTTCTGGGAGCTTGGATATGGGAGAAGTGCAGCAGTGTTCAGAATTCTAAGTGGCAGAAGCCCACTCCGGGGCACAGAGCTCTGTGCAGGAACGGTGGCTGTCTTTCTTGGGAACCTAAACTCCCCCCATCAGGCTCCTGATGTCAGTTTATAGGATAGATTTGGCACTCGCAGGATAGTAAGGGTTCCAGTTTCTGTGAGCTTGGATCTGACAGATATCCTGTGCTGAATTTTTTTTCAGCAGGCAGTAGCCCTCTCTGGGTCAGAGGGCTCTGTGCAGGAAGCGTCGCCCCTTTTCTGTGGGATCTGGACTCACCGCATCAGGTTCCTAATGTCAGGTTGTAGGAGACATTTGACACTCCAAGGACAGTTAGGGTTCCAGCTTCTGGGAGCTTGGATATGGGAGAAGTGCAGCAGTGTTCAGAATTCTAAGTGGCAGAAGCCCATTCCCGGGCACAGAGCTCTGTGCAGGAACAGTGGCTCTCTTCTGTGGGAAGCTAAACTCACCCCCTGAAGTTCCTGATGTCAGGCTGTAGGAGACATTTGGCACTCGCAGGACAGTTAGGGTTCCAGCTTCTGACAGCTTGGTTCTGGGAGTAATGTGCACTGTTCAGAATTCTAAGTGGCAGAAGCCCACTCGGAGGCAGAGAGCTCTGTGCAGGAACTGTGGGTCTTTTCTGTGGGAAACTAAACTCACCCCAGCAGGTTCCTGATGTAAGGCTGTAGGAGACATTTGGCACTCCAAGGACAGTTAGGGCTCCAGCTTCTGACAGCTTAGTTCTGGGAGTAATGTGCACTGTTCAGAATTCTAAGTTGCAGGAGCCCACTCCGGGGCACAGAGCTCTGTGCAGGAACGGTGGGTCTCTTCTGTGGGAAGCTAAACTCACCCCCCGAAGTTCCTAATGTCAGGTTGTAGGAGACATTTGGCACTCGCAGGACAGTTAGGGTTCCAGCTTCTGGGAGCTTGGCTATGGGAGAAGTGCAGCAGTGTTCAGAATTCTAAGTGGCAGAAGCCCACTCCGGGGCACAGAGCTCTGTGCAGGAACGGTGGGTCTTTTCTGTGGGAAACTAAACTCACCCCAGCAGGTTCCTGATGTCAGGCTGTAGGAGACATTTGGCACTCCAAGGACAGTAAGGGTTCCAGCTTCTGGATGCTTGGATCTGGCAGAAGTCCTGTGCTGAACTTATTTTTATCAGTTAGCAGCCCACTCCGTGGCAGAGAGTTCTGTGCAGGAACGGTGGGTCTTTTCTGTGGAAAGCTAAACTCACCCCTCCAAGTTCCTGATGTCAGTTTGCAGGGGGTGTTTGGCAGTCTAAGGGCAGCTAGGGTTTCAGCTTCATGGCAGCTTTGTTGTGGGAGTAAGTACACTGTTCAGAATTCTAAGTGGCAGAAGCCCACTCCGGGGCACAGAGCTCTGTGCAGGAACAGTGGCTCTCTTCTGTGGGAAGCTAAACTCACCCCCCGAAGGTCCTAATGTCAGGTCGTAGGAGACATTTGGCACTCGCAGGACAGTTAGGGTTCCAGCTTCTGACAGCTTGGTTCTGGGAGTAATGTGCACTGTTCAGAATTCTAAGTGGCAGAAGCCCACTCCCTGGCACAGAGCTCTGTGCAGGAACTGTGGGTCTTTTCTGTGGGAAACTAAACTCACCCCAGCAGGTTCCTGATGTCAGGCTGTAGGAGACATTTGGCACTCCAAGGACAGTAAGGGTTCCAGCTTCTGGATGCTTGGATCTGGCAGAAGTCCTGTGCTGAACTTATTTTTATCAGTTAGCAGCCCACTCCGTGGCCGAGAGTTCTGTGCAGGAACGGTCGGTCTCTTCTGTGGAAAGTTAACTCACCCCTCCAAGTTCCTGATGTCATTTTGCAGGGGGTGTTTGGCAGTCTAAGGGCAGCTAGGGTTTCAGCTTCATGGCAGCTTGGTTGTGGGAGTAAGTACACTGTTCAGAATTCTAAGTGGCAGAAGCCCACTCCCGGGCACAGAGCTCTGTGCAGGAACGGTGGCTCTCTTCTGTGGGAAGCTATACTCACCGACTAAGTTCCTAATGTCAGGTTGTAGGAGACATTGGGCACTCCAAGGACAGTTAGGGTTCCAGCTTCTGACAGCTTGGTTCTGGGAGTAATGTGCACTGTTCAGAATTCTAAGTGGCAGAAGCCCAGTCCCTGGCACAGAGCTCTGTGCAGGAACTGTGGGGCTTTTCTGTGGGAAACTAAACTCACCCCAGCAGGTTCCTGATGTCAGGCTGTAGGAGACATTTGGCACTCCAAGGACAGTAAGGGTTCCAGCTTCTGGGAGCTTGGATCTGGCAGAAGTCCTGTGCTGAACTTATTTTTATCAGTTAGCAGCCCACTCCGTGGCCGAGAGTTCTGTGCAGGAACGGTGGGTCTTTTCTGTGGAAAGCTAAACTCACCCCTCCTAGTTCCTGGTGTCAGTTTGCAGGGGGTGTTTGGCAGTCTAAGGGCAGCTAGGGTTTCAGCTTCATGGCAGCTTGGTTGTGGGAGTAAGTACACTGTTCAGAATTCTAAGTGGCAGAAGCCCACTCCGGGGCACAAAGCTCTGTGCAGGAACGGTGGCTCTCTTCTGTGGGAAGCTAAACTCACCCCAGCAGGTTCCTGATGTCAGGCTGTAGGAGACATTTGGCACTCCAAGGACAGTAAGGGTTCCAGCTTCTGGATGCTTGGATCTGGCAGAAGTCCTGTGCTGAACTTATTTTTATCAGTTACCAGCCCACTCCGTGGCCGAGAGTTCTGTGCAGGAACGGTGGGTCTTTTCTGTGGAAAGCTAAACTCACCCCTCCAAGTTCCTGATGTCAGTTTGCAGGGGGTGTTTGGCAGTCTAAGGGCAGCTAGGGTTTCAGCTTCATGGCAGCTTGGTTGTGGGAGTAAGTACACTGTTCAGAATTCTAAGTGGCAGAAGCCCACTCCCGGGCACAGAGCTCTGTGCAGGAACGGTGGCTCTCTTCTGTGGAAAGCTATACTCACCGACTAAGTTCCTAATGTCAGGTTGTAGGAGACATTGGGCACTCCAAGGACAGTTAGGGTTCCAGCTTCTGGGAGCTTGGATCTGGGAGATATCCTGTGCTGAATTTATTTTTAGCAGGCAGTCGCCCTCTCTTGGTCAGAGGGCTCTGTGCAGGAAGCGTTGCTCCTTTTCTGTGGGAATCTGGATTCACTGCATCAGGTTCCTAATGTCAGGTTGTAGGAGACATTTGGCACTCCAAGGACAGTTAGGTTTCCAGCTTCTTGGAGCTTGGCTATGGGAGAAGTGCAGCAGTGTTCAGAATTCTAAGTGGCAGAAGCCCACTCCGGGGCACAGAGCTCTGTGCAGGAACGGTGGGTCTTTTCTGTGGGAAACTAAACTCACCCCAGCAGGTTCCTGATGTCAGGCTGTAGGAGACATTTGGCACTCCAAGGACAGTAAGGGTTCCAGCTTCTTGGAGCTTGGATATGGGAGAAGTGCGGCAGTGTTCAGAATTCTAAGTGGCAGAAGCCCACTCCCGGGCACAGAGCTCTGTGCAGGAACGGTGGCTCTCTTCTGTGGGAAGCTATACTCACCGACTAAGTTCCTAATGTCAGGTTGTAGGAGACATTGGGCACTCCAAGGACACTTAGGGTTCCAGCTTCTGACAGCTTAGTTCTGGGAGTAATGTGCACTGTTCAGAATTCTAAGTGGCAGAAGCCCACTCCCGGGCACAGAGCTCTGTGCAGGAACTGTGGGTCTTTTCTGTGGGAAACTAAACTCACCCCAGCAGGTTCCTGATGTCAGGCTGTAGGAGACATTTTGCACTCGCAGGACAGTTAGGGTTCCAGCTTCTGGGAGCTTGGTTCTGCGAGTAATGTGCACTGTTCAGAATTCTAAGTGGCAGAAGCCTACTCCGGGGCACAGAGCTCTGTGCAGGAACTGTGGGTCTTTTCTGTGGGAAGCTAAACTCACCCCCCGAAGTTCCTAATGTCAGGTCGTAGGAGACATTTGGCACTCGCAGGACAGTTAGGGTTCCAGCTTCTGGGAGCTTGGATATGGGAGAAGTGCGGCAGTGTTCAGAATTCTAAGTGGCAGAAGCCCACTCCCGGGCACAGAGCTCTGTGCAGGAACGGGGGGTCTTTTCTGTGGAAAGCTAAACTCACCCCTCCAAGTTCCTGATGTCAGTTTGCAGGGGGTGTTTGGTAGTCTAAGGGCAGCTAGGGTTTCAGCTTCATGGCAGCTTGGTTGTGGGAGTAAGTACACTGTTCAGAATTCTAAGTGGCAGAAGCCCACTCCCGGGCACAGAGCTCTGTGCAGGAACGGTGGCTCTCTTCTGTGGGAAGCTATACTCACCGACTAAGTTCCTAATGTCAGGTTGTAGGAGACATTGGGCACTCCAAGGACAGTTAGGGTTCCAGCTTCTGACAGCTTGGTTCTGGGAGTAATGTGCACTGTTCAGAATTCTAAGTGGCAGAAGCCCAGTCCCTGGCCCAGAGCTCTGTGCAGGAACTGTGGGTCTTTTCTGTGGGAAACTAAACTCACCCCAGCAGGTTCCTGATGTAAGGCTGTAGGAGACATTTGGCACTCCAAGGACAGTAAGGGTTCCAGCTTCTGGATGCTTGGATCTGGCAGAAGTCCTGTGCTGAACTTATTTTTATCAGTTAGCAGCCCACTCCGTGGCCGAGAGTTCTGTGCAGGAATGGTGGGTCTTTTTTGTGGAAAGCTAAACTCACCCCTCCAAGTTCCTGATGTCAGTTTGCAGGGGATGTTTGGCAGTCTAAGGGCAGCTAGGGTTTCAGCTTCATGGCAGCTTGGTTGTGGGAGTAAGTACACTGTTCAGAATTCTAAGTGGCAGAAGCCCACTCCCGGGCACAGAGCTCTGTGCAGGAACAGTGGCTCTCTTCTGTGGGAAGCTATACTCACCGACTAAGTTCCTAATGTCAGGTTGTAGGAGACATTGGGCACTCCAAGGACAGTTAGGGTTCCAGCTTCTGGTAGCTTGGTTCTGGGAGTAATGTGCACTGTTCAGAATTCTATGTGGCAGAAGCCCACTCCCTGGCACAGAGCTCTGTGCAGGAACTGTGGGTCTTTTCTGTGGGAAACTAAACTCACCCCAGCAGGTTCCTGATGTCAGGCTGTAGGAGACATTTGGCACTCCAAGGACAGTAAGGGTTCCAGCTTCTGGATGCTTGGATCTGGCAGAAGTCCTGTGCTGAACTTATTTTTATCAGTTAGCAGCCCACTCCGTGGCCGAGAGTTCTGTGCAGGAACGGGGGGTCTTTTCTGTGGAAAGCTAAACTCACCCCTCCAAGTTCCTGATGTCAGTTTGCAGGGGATGTTTGGCAGTCTAAGGGCAGCTAGGGTTTCAGCTTCATGGCAGCTTGGTTGTGGGAGTAAGTACACTGTTCAGAATTCTAAGTGGCAGAAGCCCACTCCCGGGCACAGGGCTCTGTGCAGGAACGGTGGCTCTCTTCTGTGGGAAGCTATACTCACCGACTAAGTTCCTAATGTCAGGTTGTAGGAGACATTGGGCACTCCAAGGACACTTAGGGTTCCAGCTTCTGACAGCTTAGTTCTGGGAGTAATGTGCACTGTTCAGAATTCTAAGTGGCAGAAGCCCACTCCCGGGCACAGAGCTCTGTGCAGGAACAGTGGCTCTTTTCTGTGGGAAGCTAAACTCACCCCCCGAAGTTCCTAATGTCAGGTTGTAGGCGAAATTGGGCACTCCAAGGACAGTTAGCGTTCCAGCTTCTGGGAGCTTGCCTATGGGAGAAGTGCAGCAGTGTTCAGAATTCTAAGTGGCAGAAGCCCACTCCGGGGCACAGAGCTCTGTGCAGGAACGGTGGGTCTTTTCTGTGGGAAACTAAACTCACCCCAGCAGGTTCCTGATGTCAGGCTGTAGGAGACATTTGGCACTCCAAGGACAGTAAGGGTTCTAGCTTCTGGATGCTTGGATCTGGCAGAAGTCCTGTGCTGAACTTATTTTTATCAGTTAGCAGCCCACTCCGTGGCCGAGAGTTCTGTGCAGGAACGGGGGGTCTTTTCTGTGGAAAGCTAAACTCACCCCTCCAAGTTCCTGATGTCAGTTTGCAGGGGATGTTTGGCAGTCTAAGGGCAGCTAGGGTTTCAGCTTCATGGCAGCTTGGTTGTGGGAGTAAGTACACTGTTCAGAATTCTAAGTGGCAGAAGCCCACTCCCGGGCACAGAGCTCTGTGCAGGAACAGTGGCTCTCTTCTGTGGGAAGCTAAACTCACCCCCCGAAGTTCCTAATGTCAGGTTGTAGGAGACATTGGGCACTCCAAGGACAGTTAGGGTTCCAGCTTCATGGCAGCTTGGATATGGGAGAAATGCAGCAGTGTTCAGAATTCTAAGTGGCAGAAGCCCACTCCCGGGCACAGAGCTCTGTGCAGGAACTGTGGGTCTTTTCTGTGGGAAACTAAACTCACCCCAGCAGGTTCCTGATGTCAGGCTGTAGGAGACATTTGGCACTCGCAGGACAGTTAGGGTTCCAGCTTCTGGATGCTTGGATCTGGCCAAAGTCCTGTGCTGAACTTATTTTTATCAGTTAGCAGCCCACTCCGTGGCCGAGAGTTCTGTGCAGGAACGGTGGGTCTTTTCTGTGGAAAGCTAAACTCACCCCTCCAAGTTCCTGATGTCAGTTTGCAGGGGGTGTTTGGCAGTCTAAGGGCAGCTAGGGTTTCAGCTTCATGGCAGCTTGGTTGTGGGAGTAAGTACACTGTTCAGAATTCTAAGTGGCAGAAGCCCACTCCCGGGCACAGAGCTCTGTGCAGGAACAGTGGCTCTCTTCTGTGGGAAGCTATACTCACCGACTAAGTTCCTAATGTCAGGTTGTAGGAGACATTGGGCACTCCAAGGACAGTTAGGGTTCCAGCTTCTGGTAGCTTGGTTCTGGGAGTAATGTGCACTGTTCAGAATTCTAAGTGGCAGAAGCCCACTCCCTGGCACAGAGCTCTGTGCAGGAACTGTGGGTCTTTTCTGTGGGAAACTAAACTCACCCCAGCAGGTTCCTGATGTCAGGCTGTAGGAGACATTTGGCACTCCAAGGACAGTAAGGGTTCCATCTTCTGGATGCTTGGATCTGGCAGAAGTCCTGTGCTGAACTTATTTTTATCAGTTAGCAGCCCACTCCGTGGCCGAGAGTTCTGTGCAGGAACGGGGGGTCTTTTCTGTGGAAAGCTAAACTCACCCCTCCAAGTTCCTGATGTCAGTTTGCAGGGGATGTTTGGCAGTCTAAGGGCAGCTAGGGTTTCAGCTTCATGGCAGCTTGGTTGTGGGAGTAAGTACACTGTTCAGAATTCTAAGTGGCAGAAGCCCACTCCCGGGCACAGGGCTCTGTGCAGGAACGGTGGCTCTCTTCTGTGGGAAGCTATACTCACCGACTAAGTTCCTAATGTCAGGTTGTAGGAGACATTGGGCACTCCAAGGACACTTAGGGTTCCAGCTTCTGACAGCTTAGTTCTGGGAGTAATGTGCACTGTTCAGAATTCTAAGTGGCAGAAGCCCACTCCCGGGCACAGAGCTCTGTGCAGGAACAGTGGCTCTTTTCTGTGGGAAGCTAAACTCACCCCCCGAAGTTCCTAATGTCAGGTTGTAGGCGAAATTGGGCACTCCAAGGACAGTTAGCGTTCCAGCTTCTGGGAGCTTGCCTATGGGAGAAGTGCAGCAGTGTTCAGAATTCTAAGTGGCAGAAGCCCACTCCGGGGCACAGAGCTCTGTGCAGGAACGGTGGGTCTTTTCTGTGGGAAACTAAACTCACCCCAGCAGGTTCCTGATGTCAGGCTGTAGGAGACATTTGGCACTCCAAGGACAGTAAGGGTTCTAGCTTCTGGATGCTTGGATCTGGCAGAAGTCCTGTGCTGAACTTATTTTTATCAGTTAGCAGCCCACTCCGTGGCCGAGAGTTCTGTGCAGGAACGGGGGGTCTTTTCTGTGGAAAGCTAAACTCACCCCTCCAAGTTCCTGATGTCAGTTTGCAGGGGATGTTTGGCAGTCTAAGGGCAGCTAGGGTTTCAGCTTCATGGCAGCTTGGTTGTGGGAGTAAGTACACTGTTCAGAATTCTAAGTGGCAGAAGCCCACTCCCGGGCACAGAGCTCTGTGCAGGAACAGTGGCTCTCTTCTGTGGGAAGCTAAACTCACCCCCCGAAGTTCCTAATGTCAGGTTGTAGGAGACATTGGGCACTCCAAGGACAGTTAGGGTTCCAGCTTCATGGCAGCTTGGATATGGGAGAAATGCAGCAGTGTTCAGAATTCTAAGTGGCAGAAGCCCACTCCCGGGCACAGAGCTCTGTGCAGGAACTGTGGGTCTTTTCTGTGGGAAACTAAACTCACCCCAGCAGGTTCCTGATGTCAGGCTGTAGGAGACATTTGGCACTCGCAGGACAGTTAGGGTTCCAGCTTCTGGATGCTTGGATCTGGCCAATGTCCTGTGCTGAACTTATTTTTATCAGTTAGCAGCCCACTCCGTGGCCGAGAGTTCTGTGCAGGAACGGTGGGTCTTTTCTGTGGAAAGCTAAACTCACCCCTCCAAGTTCCTGATGTCAGTTTGCAGGGGGTGTTTGGCAGTCTAAGGGCAGCTAGGGTTTTAGCTTCATGGCAGCTTGGTTGTGGGAGTAAGTACACTGTTCAGAAGTCTAAGTGGCAGAAGCCCACTCCCGGGCACAGAGCTCTGTGCAGGAACAGTGGCTCTCTTCTGTGGGAAGCTATACTCACCGACTAAGTTCCTAATGTCAGGTCGTAGGAGACATTGGGCACTCGCAGGACAGTTAGGGTTCCAGCTTCTGGGAGCTTGGTTCTGCGAGTAATGTGCACTGTTCAGAATTCTAAGTGGCAGAAGCCTACTCCGGGGCACAGAGCTCTGTGCAGGAACTGTGGGTCTTTTCCGTGGGAAGCTAAACTCACCCCCCGAAGTTCCTAATGTCAGGTCGTAGGAGACATTTGGCACTCGCAGGACAGTTAGGGTTCCAGCTTCTGGGAGCTTGGATATGGGAGAAGTGCGGCAGTGTTCAGAATTCTAAGTGGCAGAAGCCCACTCCGGGGCACAGAGCTCTGTGCAGGAACGGTGGGTCTTTTCTGTGGAAAGCTAAACTCACCCCTCCAAGTTCCTGATGTCAGTTTGCAGGGGGTGTTTGGTAGTCTAAGGGCAGCTAGGGTTTCAGCTTCATGGCAGCTTGGTTGTGGGAGTAAGTACACTGTTCAGAATTCTAAGTGGCAGAAGCCCACTCCCGGGCACAGGGCTCTGTGCAGGAACAGTGGCTCTCTTCTGTGGGAAGATATACTCACCGACTAAGTTCCTAATGTCAGGTTGTAGGAGACATTGGGCACTCCAAGGACAGTTAGGGTTCCAGCTTCTGGGAGCTTGGATCTGGCAGAAGTCCTGTGCTGAACTTATTTTTATCAGTTAGCAGCCCACTCCGTGGCCGAGAGTTCTGTGCAGGAACGGTGGGTCTTTTCTGTGGAAAGCTAAACTCACCCCTCCTAGTTCCTGGTGTCAGTTTGCAGGGGGTGTTTGGCAGTCTAAGGGCAGCTAGGGTTTCAGCTTCATGGCAGCTTGGTTGTGGGAGTAAGTACACTGTTCAGAATTCTAAGTGGCAGAAGCCCACTCCGGGGCACAGAGCTCTGTGCAGGAATGGTGGGTCTTTTCTGTTGGAAGCTAAACTCACCCCAGCAGGTTCCTGATGTCAGGCTGTAGGAGACATTTGGCACTCCAAGGACAGTTAGGGTTCCAGCTTCTGGATGCTTGGATCTGGCAGAAGTCCTGTGCTGAACTTATTTTTATCAGTTAGCAGCCCACTCCGTGGCCGAGAGTTCTGTGCAGGAACGGTGGGTCTTTTCTGTGGAAAGCTAAACTCACCCCTCCAAGTTCCTGATGTCAGTTTGCAGGGGGTGTTTGGCAGTCTAAGGGCAGCTAGGGTTTCAGCTTCATGGCAGCTTGGTTGTGGGAGTAAGTACACTGTTCAGAATTCTAAGTGGCAGAAGCCCACTCCCGGGCAGAGAGCTCTGTGCAGGAACGGTGGCTCTCTTCTGTGGAAAGCTATACTCACCGACTAAGTTCCTAATGTCAGGTTGTAGGAGACATTGGGCACTCCAAGGACAGTTAGGGTTCCAGCTTCTGGGAGCTTGGATCTGGGAGATATCCTGTGCTGAATTTATTTTTAGCAGGCAGTCGCCCTCTCTTGGTCAGAGGGCTCTGTGCAGGAAGCGTTGCTCCTTTTCTGTGGGAATCTGGATTCACTGCATCAGGTTCCTAATGTCAGGTTGTAGGAGACATTTGGCACTCCAAGGACAGTTAGGTTTCCAGCTTCTTGGAGCTTGGCTATGGGAGAAGTGCAGCAGTGTTCAGAATTCTAAGTGGCAGAAGCCCACTCCGGGGCACAGAGCTCTGTGCAGGAACGGTGGGTCTTTTCTGTGGGAAACTAAACTCACCCCAGCAGGTTCCTGATGTCAGGCTGTAGGAGACATTTGGCACTCCAAGGACAGTAAGGGTTCCAGCTTCTTGGAGCTTGGATATGGGAGAAGTGCGGCAGTGTTCAGAATTCTAAGTGGCAGAAGCCCACTCCCGGGCACAGAGCTCTGTGCAGGAACGGGGGGTCTTTTCTGTGGAAAGGTAAACTCACCCCTCCAAGTTCCTGATGTCAGTTTGCAGGGGGTGTTTGGTAGTCTAAGGGCAGCTAGGGTTTCAGCTTCATGGCAGCTTGGTTGTGGGAGTAAGTACACTGTTCAGAATTCTAAGTGGCAGAAGCCCACTCCCGGGCACAGAGCTCTGTGCAGGAACAGTGGCTCTCTTCTGTGGGAAGCTATACTCACCGACTAAGTTCCTAATGTCAGGTTGTAGGAGACATTGGGCACTCCAAGGACAGTTAGGGTTCCAGCTTCTGGTAGCTTGGTTCTGGGAGTAATGTGCACTGTTCAGAATTCTAAGTGGCAGAAGCCCACTCCCTGGCACAGAGCTCTGTGCAGGAACTGTGGGTCTTTTCTGTGGGAAACTAAACTCACCCCAGCAGGTTCCTGATGTCAGGCTGTAGGAGACATTTGGCACTCCAAGGACAGTAAGGGTTCCATCTTCTGGATACTTGGATCTGGCAGAAGTCCTGTGCTGAACTTATTTTTATCAGTTAGCAGCCCACTCCGTGGCCGAGAGTTCTGTGCAGGAACGGGGGGTCTTTTCTGTGGAAAGCTAAACTCACCCCTCCAAGTTCCTGATGTCAGTTTGCAGGGGATGTTTGGCAGTCTAAGGGCAGCTAGGGTTTCAGCTTCATGGCAGCTTGGTTGTGGGAGTAAGTACACTGTTCAGAATTCTAAGTGGCAGAAGCCCACTCCCGGGCACAGGGCTCTGTGCAGGAACGGTGGCTCTCTTCTGTGGGAAGCTATACTCACCGACTAAGTTCCTAATGTCAGGTTGTAGGAGACATTGGGCACTCCAAGGACACTTAGGGTTCCAGCTTCTGACAGCTTAGTTCTGGGAGTAATGTGCACTGTTCAGAATTCTAAGTGGCAGAAGCCCACTCCCGGGCACAGAGCTCTGTGCAGGAACAGTGGCTCTTTTCTGTGGGAAGCTAAACTCACCCCCCGAAGTTCCTAATGTCAGGTTGTAGGCGAAATTGGGCACTCCAAGGACAGTTAGCGTTCCAGCTTCTGGGAGCTTGCCTATGGGAGAAGTGCAGCAGTGTTCAGAATTCTAAGTGGCAGAAGCCCACTCCGGGGCACAGAGCTCTGTGCAGGAACGGTGGGTCTTTTCTGTGGGAAACTAAACTCACCCCAGCAGGTTCCTGATGTCAGGCTGTAGGAGACATTTGGCACTCCAAGGACAGTAAGGGTTCTAGCTTCTGGATGCTTGGATCTGGCAGAAGTCCTGTGCTGAACTTATTTTTATCAGTTAGCAGCCCACTCCGTGGCCGAGAGTTCTGTGCAGGAACGGGGGGTCTTTTCTGTGGAAAGCTAAACTCACCCCTCCAAGTTCCTGATGTCAGTTTGCAGGGGATGTTTGGCAGTCTAAGGGCAGCTAGGGTTTCAGCTTCATGGCAGCTTGGTTGTGGGAGTAAGTACACTGTTCAGAATTCTAAGTGGCAGAAGCCCACTCCCGGGCACAGAGCTCTGTGCAGGAACAGTGGCTCTCTTCTGTGGGAAGCTAAACTCACCCCCCGAAGTTCCTAATGTCAGGTTGTAGGAGACATTGGGCACTCCAAGGACAGTTAGGGTTCCAGCTTCATGGCAGCTTGGATATGGGAGAAATGCAGCAGTGTTCAGAATTCTAAGTGGCAGAAGCCCACTCCCGGGCACAGAGCTCTGTGCAGGAACTGTGGGTCTTTTCTGTGGGAAACTAAACTCACCCCAGCAGGTTCCTGATGTCAGGCTGTAGGAGACATTTGGCACTCGCAGGACAGTTAGGGTTCCAGCTTCTGGATGCTTGGATCTGGCCAAAGTCCTGTGCTGAACTTATTTTTATCAGTTAGCAGCCCACTCCGTGGCCGAGAGTTCTGTGCAGGAACGGTGGGTCTTTTCTGTGGAAAGCTAAACTCACCCCTCCAAGTTCCTGATGTCAGTTTGCAGGGGGTGTTTGGCAGTCTAAGGGCAGCTAGGGTTTTAGCTTCATGGCAGCTTGGTTGTGGGAGTAAGTACACTGTTCAGAATTCTAAGTGGCAGAAGCCCACTCCCGGGCACAGAGCTCTGTGCAGGAACAGTGGCTCTCTTCTGTGGGAAGCTATACTCACCGACTAAGTTCCTAATGTCAGGTCGTAGGAGACATTGGGCACTCCAAGGACAGTTAGGGTTCCAGCTTCTGGGAGCTTGGTTCTGCGAGTAATGTGCACTGTTCAGAATTCTAAGTGGCAGAAGCCTACTCCGGGGCACAGAGCTCTGTGCAGGAACTGTGGGTCTTTTCCGTGGGAAGCTAAACTCACCCCCCGAAGTTCCTAATGTCAGGTCGTAGGAGACATTTGGCACTCGCAGGACAGTTAGGGTTCCAGCTTCTGGGAGCTTGGATATGGGAGAAGTGCGGCAGTGTTCAGAATTCTAAGTGGCAGAAGCCCACTCCGGGGCACAGAGCTCTGTGCAGGAACGGTGGGTCTTTTCTGTGGAAAGCTAAACTCACCCCTCCAAGTTCCTGATGTCAGTTTGCAGGGGGTGTTTGGTAGTCTAAGGGCAGCTAGGGTTTCAGCTTCATGGCAGCTTGGTTCTGGGAGTAATGTGCACTGTTCAGAATTCTAAGTGGCAGAAGCCCACTCCCTGGCACAGAGCTCTGTGCAGGAACTGTGTGTCTTTTCTGTGGGAGAGTAAACTCACCCCAGCAGGTTCCTGATGTCAGGCTGTAGGAGACATTTGGCACTCCAAGGACAGTAAGGGTTCCATCTTCTGGATGCTTGGATCTGGCAGAAGTCCTGTGCTGAACTTATTTTTATCAGTTAGCAGCCCACTCCGTGGCCGAGAGTTCTGTGCAGGAACGGTGGGTCTCTTCTGTGGAAAGTTAACTCACCCCTCCAATTTCCTGATGTCATTTTGCAGGGGGTGTTTGGCAGTCTAAGGGCAGCTAGGGTTTCAGCTTCATGGCAGCTTGGTTGTGGGAGTAAGTACACTGTTCAGAATTCTAAGTGGCAGAAGCCCACTCCCGGGCACAGGGCTCTGTGCAGGAACAGTGGCTCTCTTCTGTGGGAAGATATACTCACCGACTAAGTTCCTAATGTCAGGTTGTAGGAGACATTGGGCACTCCAAGGACAGTTAGGGTTCCAGCTTCTGGGAGCTTGGATCTGGCAGAAGTCCTGTGCTGAACTTATTTTTATCAGTTAGCAGCCCACTCCGTGGCCGAGAGTTCTGTGCAGGAACGGTGGGTCTTTTCTGTGGAAAGCTAAACTCACCCCTCCTAGTTCCTGGTGTCAGTTTGCAGGGGGTGTTTGGCAGTCTAAGGGCAGCTAGGGTTTCAGCTTCATGGCAGCTTGGTTGTGGGAGTAAGTACACTGTTCAGAATTCTAAGTGGCAGAAGCCCACTCCGGGGCACAGAGCTCTGTGCAGGAACGGTGGGTCTTTTCTGTGGGAAGCTAAACTCACCCCAGCAGGTTCCTGATGTCAGGCTGTAGGAGACATTTGGCACTCCAAGGACAGTAAGGGTTCCAGCTTCTGGATGCTTGGATCTGGCAGAAGTCCTGTGCTGAACTTATTTTTATCAGTTAGCAGCCCACTCCGTGGCCGAGAGTTCTGTGCAGGAACGGTGGGTCTTTTCTGTGGAAAGCTAAACTCACCCCTCCAAGTTCCTGATGTCAGTTTGCAGGGGGTGTTTGGCAGTCTAAGGGCAGCTAGGGTTTCAGCTTCATGGCAGCTTGGTTGTGGGAGTAAGTACACTGTTCAGAATTCTAAGTGGCAGAAGCCCACTCCCGGGCACAGAGCTCTGTGCAGGAACGGTGGCTCTCTTCTGTGGAAAGCTATACTCACCGACTAAGTTCCTAATGTCAGGTTGTAGGAGACATTGGGCACTCCAAGGACAGTTAGGGTTCCAGCTTCTGGGAGCTTGGATCTGGCAGATATCCTGTGCTGAATTTATTTTTAGCAGGCAGTCGCCCTCTCTTGGTCAGAGGGCTCTGTGCAGGAAGCGTTGCTCCTTTTCTGTGGGAATCTGGATTCACTGCATCAGGTTCCTAATGTCAGATTGTAGGAGACATTTGGCACTCCAAGGACAGTTAGGTTTCCAGCTTCTTGGAGCTTGGCTATGGGAGAAGTGCGGCAGTGTTCAGAATTCTAAGTGGCAGAAGCCCACTCCCGGGCACAGAGCTCTGTGCAGGAACGGTGGGTCTTTTCTGTGGAAAGCTAAACTCACCCCTCCAAGTTCCTGATGTCAGTTTGCAGGGGGTGTTTGGTAGTCTAAGGGCAGCTAGGGTTTCAGCTTCATGGCAGCTTGGTTGTGGGAGTAAGTACACTGTTCAGAATTCTAAGTGGCAGAAGCCCACTCCCGGGCACAGAGCTCTGTGCAGGAACAGTGGCTCTCTTCTGTGGGAAGCTATACTCACCGACTAAGTTCCTAATGTCAGGTTGTAGGAGACATTGGGCACTCCAAGGACAGTTAGGGTTCCAGCTTCTGACAGCTTGGTTCTGGGAGTAATGTGCACTGTTCAGAATTCTAAGTGGCAGAAGCCCACTCCCTGGCACAGAGCTCTGTGCAGGAACTGTGGGTCTTTTCTGTGGGAAACTAAACTCACCCCAGCAGGTTCCTGATGTCAGGCTGTAGGAGACATTTGGCACTCCAAGGACAGTAAGGGTTCCATCTTCTGGATGCTTGGATCTGGCAGAAGTCCTGTGCTGAACTTATTTTTATCAGTTAGCAGCCCACTCCGTGGCCGAGAGTTCTGTGCAGGAACGGGGGGTCTTTTCTGTGGAAAGCTAAACTCACCCCTCCAAGTTCCTGATGTCAGTTTGCAGGGGATGTTTGGCAGTCTAAGGGCAGCTAGGGTTTCAGCTTCATGGCAGCTTGGTTGTGGGAGTAAGTACACTGTTCAGAATTCTAAGTGGCAGAAGCCCACCCCCGGGCACAGGGCTCTGTGCAGGAACGGTGGCTCTCTTCTGTGGGAAGCTATACTCACCGACTAAGTTCCTAATGTCAGGTTGTAGGAGACATTGGGCACTCCAAGGACAGTTAGGGTTCCAGCTTCTGGGAGCTTGGCTATGGGAGTAATGTGCACTGTTCAGAATTCTATGTGGCAGAAGCCCACTCCCTGGCACAGAGCTCTGTGCAGGAACTGTGGGTCTTTTCAGTGGGAAACTAAACTCACCCCAGCAGGTTCCTGATGTCAGGCTGTAGGAGACATTTGGCACTCCAAGGACAGTAAGGGTTCCAGCTTCTGGATGCTTGGATCTGGCAGAAGTCCTGTGCTGAACTTATTTTTATCAGTTAGCAGCCCACTCCGTGGCCGAGAGTTCTGTGCAGGAACGGTGGCTCTCTTCTTTAGGAAGCTAAACTCACCCCTCCAAGTTCCTGATGTCAGTTTGCAGGGGGTGTTTGGCAGTCTAAGGGCAGCTAGGGTTTCAGCTTCATGGCAGCTTGGTTGTGGGAGTAAGTACACTGTTCAGAATTCTAAGTGGCAGAAGCCCACTCCCGGGCACAGAGCTCTGTGCAGGAACAGTGGCTCTCTTCTGTGGGAAGATATACTCACCGACTAAGTTCCTAATGTCAGGTTGTAGGAGACATTGGGCACTCCAAGGACAGTTAGGGTTCCAGCTTCTGGGAGCTTGGATCTGGCAGAAGTCCTGTGCTGAACTTATTTTTATCAGTTAGCAGCCCACTCCGTGGCCGAGAGTTCTGTGCAGGAACGGTGGGTCTTTTCTGTGGAAAGCTAAACTCACCCCTCCTAGTTCCTGGTGTCAGTTTGCAGGGGGTGTTTGGCAGTCTAAGGGCAGCTAGGGTTTCAGCTTCATGGCAGCTTGGTTGTGGGAGTAAGTACACTGTTCAGAATTCTAAGTGGCAGAAGCCCACTCCGGGGCACAGAGCTCTGTGCAGGAACGGTGGGTCTTTTCTGTGGGAAGCTAAACTCACCCCAGCAGGTTCCTGATGTCAGGCTGTAGGAGACATTTGGCACTCCAAGGACAGTAAGGGTTCCAGCTTCTGGATGCTTGGATCTGGCAGAAGTCCTGTGCTGAACTTATTTTTATCAGTTAGCAGCCCACTCCGTGGCCGAGAGGTCTGTGCAGGAACGGTGGGTCTTTTCTGTGGAAAGCTAAACTCACCCCTCCAAGTTCCTGATGTCAGTTTGCAGGGGGTGTTTGGCAGTCTAAGGGCAGCTAGGGTTTCAGCTTCATGGCAGCTTGGTTGTGGGAGTAAGTACACTGTTCAGAATTCTAAGTGGCAGAAGCCCACTCCCGGGCACAGAGCTCTGTGCAGGAACGGTGGCTCTCTTCTGTGGAAAGCTATACTCACCGACTAAGTTCCTAATGTCAGGTTGTAGGAGACATTGGGCACTCCAAGGACAGTTAGGGTTCCAGCTTCTGGGAGCTTGGATCTGGGAGATATCCTGTGCTGAATTTATTTTTAGCAGGCAGTCGCCCTCTCTTGGTCAGAGGGCTCTGTGCAGGAAGCGTTGCTCCTTTTCTGTGGGAATCTGGATTCACTGCATCAGGTTCCTAATGTCAGATTGTAGGAGACATTTGGCACTCCAAGGACAGTTAGGTTTCCAGCTTCTTGGAGCTTGGCTATGGGAGAAGTGCGGCAGTGTTCAGAATTCTAAGTGGCAGAAGCCCACTCCCGGGCACAGAGCTCTGTGCAGGAACGGGGGGTCTTTTCTGTGGAAAGCTAAACTCACCCCTCCAAGTTCCTGATGTCAGTTTGCAGGGGGTGTTTGGTAGTCTAAGGGCAGCTAGGGTTTCAGCTTCATGGCAGCTTGGTTGTGGGAGTAAGTACACTGTTCAGAATTCTAAGTGGCAGAAGCCCACTCCCGGGCACAGAGCTCTGTGCAGGAACAGTGGCTCTCTTCTGTGGGAAGCTATACTCACCGACTAAGTTCCTAATGTCAGGTTGTAGGAGACATTGGGCACTCCAAGGACAGTTAGGGTTCCAGCTTCTGACAGCTTGGTTCTGGGAGTAATGTGCACTGTTCAGAATTCTAAGTGGCAGAAGCCCACTCCCTGGCACAGAGCTCTGTGCAGGAACTGTGGGTCTTTTCTGTGGGAAACTAAACTCACCCCAGCAGGTTCCTGATGTCAGGCTGTAGGAGACATTTGGCACTCCAAGGACAGTAAGGGTTCCATCTTCTGGATGCTTGGATCTGGCAGAAGTCCTGTGCTGAACTTATTTTTATCAGTTAGCAGCCCACTCCGTGGCCGAGAGTTCTGTGCAGGAACGGTGGCTCTCTTCTTTAGGAAGCTAAACTCACCCCTCCAAGTTCCTGATGTCAGTTTGCAGGGGGTGTTTGGCAGTCTAAGGGCAGCTAGGGTTTCAGCTTCATGGCAGCTTGGTTGTGGGAGTAAGTACACTGTTCAGAATTCTAAGTGGCAGAAGCCCACTCCCGGGCACAGAGCTCTGTGCAGGAACAGTGGCTCTCTTCTGTGGGAAGATATACTCACCGACTAAGTTCCTAATGTCAGGTTGTAGGAGACATTGGGCACTCCAAGGACACTTAGGGTTCCAGCTTCTGACAGCTTGGTTCTGGGAGTAATGTGCACTGTTCAGAATTCTAAGTGGCAGAAGCCCAGTCCCTGGCACAGAGCTCTGTGCAGGAACGGTGGGTCTTTTCTGTGGGAAACTAAACTCACCCCAGCAGGTTCCTGATGTCAGGCTGTAGGAGACATTTGGCACTCGCAGGACAGTTAGGGTTCCAGCTTCTGGGAGCTTGGTTCTGCGAGTAATGTGCACTGTTCAGAATTCTAAGTGGCAGAAGCCTACTCCGGGGCAAAGAGCTCTGTGCAGGAACTGTGGGTCTTTTCCGTGGGAAGCTAAACTCACCCCCCGAAGTTCCTAATGTCAGGTCGTAGGAGACATTTGGCACTCGCAGGACAGTTAGGGTTCCAGCTTCTGGGAGCTTGGATATGGGAGAAGTGCGGCAGTGTTCAGAATTCTAAGTGGCAGAAGCCCACTCCCGGGCACAGAGCTCTGTGCAGGAACGGGGGGTCTTTTCTGTGGAAAGCTAAACTCACCCCTCCAAGTTCCTGATGTCAGTTTGCAGGGGGTGTTTGGTAGTCTAAGGGCAGCTAGGGTTTCAGCTTCATGGCAGCTTGGTTGTGGGAGTAAGTACACTGTTCAGAATTCTAAGTGGCAGAAGCCCACTCCCGGGCACAGAGCTCTGTGCAGGAACAGTGGCTCTCTTCTGTGGGAAGCTATACTCACCGACTAAGTTCCTAATGTCAGGTTGTAGGAGACATTGGGCACTCCAAGGACAGTTAGGGTTCCAGCTTCTGACAGCTTGGTTCTGGGAGTAAGTACACTGTTCAGAATTCTAAGTGGCAGAAGCCCACTCCCGGGCACAGAGCTCTGTGCAGGAACAGTCTCTCTCTTCTGTGGGAAGATACACTCACCGACTAAGTTCCTAATGTCAGGTTGTAGAAGACATTGGGCACTCCAAGGACAGTTAGGGTTCCAACTTCTGGGAGCTTGGATCTGGCAGAAGTCCTGTGCTGAACTTATTTTTATCAGTTAGCAGCCCACTCCGTGGCCGAGAGTTCTGTGCAGGAACGGTGGGTCTTTTCTGTGGAAAGCTAAACTCACCCCTCCAAGTTCCTGATGTCAGTTTGCAGGGGGTGTTTGGCAGTCTAAGGGCAGCTAGGGTTTCAGCTTCATGGCAGCTTGGTTGTGGGAGTAAGTACACTGTTCAGAATTCTAAGTGGCAGAAGCCCACTCCCGGGCACAGAGCTCTGTGCAGGAACGGTGGCTCTCTTCTGTGGAAAGCTATACTCACCGACTAAGTTCCTAATGTCAGGTTGTAGGAGACATTGGGCACTCCAAGGACAGTTAGGGTTCCAGCTTCTGGGAGCTTGGATCTGGCAGATATCCTGTGCTGAATTTATTTTTAGCAGGCAGTCGCCCTCTCTTGGTCAGAGGGCTCTGTGCAGGAAGCGTTGCTCCTTTTCTGTGGGAATCTGGATTCACTGCATCAGGTTCCTAATGTCAGGTTGTAGGAGACATTTGGCACTCCAAGGACAGTTAGGTTTCCAGCTTCTTGGAGCTTGGCTATGGGAGAAGTGCAGCAGTGTTCAGAATTCTAAGTGGCAGAAGCCCACTCCGGGGCACAGAGCTCTGTGCAGGAACGGTGGGTCTTTTCTGTGGGAAACTAAACTCACCCCAGCAGGTTCCTGATGTCAGGCTGTAGGAGACATTTGGCACTCCAAGGACAGTAAGGGTTCCAGCTTCTGGATGCTTGGATCTGGCAGAAGTCCTGTGCTGAACTTATTTTTATCAGTTAGCAGCCCACTCCGTGGCCGAGAGTTCTGTGCAGGAACGGTGGGTCTTTTCTGTGGAAAGCTAAACTCACCCCTCCAAGTTCCTGATGTCAGTTTGCAGGGGGTGTTTGGCAGTCTAAGGGCAGCTAGGGTTTCAGCTTCATGGCAGCTTGGTTGTGGGAGTAAGTACACTGTTCAGAATTCTAAGTGGCAGAAGCCCACTCCCGGGCACAGAGCTCTGTGCAGGAACAGTGGCTCTCTTCTGTGGGAAGCTATACTCACCGACTAAGTTCCTAATGTCAGGTTGTAGGAGACATTGGGCACTCCAAGGACACTTAGGGTTCCAGCTTCTGACAGCTTAGTTCTGGGAGTAATGTGCACTGTTCAGAATTCTAAGTGGCAGAAGCCCACTCCGGGGCACAGAGCTCTGTGCAGGAACGGTGGGTCTTTTCTGTGGGAAGCTAAACTCACCCCAGCAGGTTCCTGATGTCAGGCTGTAGGAGACATTTGGCACTCCAAGGACAGTAAGGGTTCCAGCTTCTGGATGCTTGGATCTGGCAGAAGTCCTGTGCTGAACTTATTTTTATCAGTTAGCAGCCCACTCCGTGGCCGAGAGTTCTGTGCAGGAACGGTGGGTCTTTTCTGTGGAAAGCTAAACTCACCCCTCCAAGTTCCTGATGTCAGTTTGCAGGGGGTGTTTGGCAGTCTAAGGGCAGCTAGGGTTTCAGCTTCATGGCAGCTTGGTTGTGGGAGTAAGTACACTGTTCAGAATTCTAAGTGGCAGAAGCCCACTCCCGGGCACAGAGCTCTGTGCAGGAACAGTGGCTGTCTTCTGTGGGAAGCTATACTCACCGACTAAGTTCCTAATGTCAGGTTGTAGGAGACATTTGGCACTCGCAGGACAGTTAGGGTTCCAGCTTCTGGGAGCTTGGCTATGGGAGAAGTGCAGCAGTGTTCAGAATTCTAAGTGGCAGAAGCCCACTCCGGGGCACAGAGCTCTGTGCAGGAACTGTGGGTCTTTTCTGTGGGAAACTAAACTCACCCCAGCAGGTTCCTGATGTCAGGCTGTAGGAGACATTTGGCACTCGCAGGACAGTTAGGGTTCCAGCTTCTGGGAGCTTGGTTCTGCGAGTAATGTGCACTGTTCAGAATTCTAAGTGGCAGAAGCCTACTCCGGGGCACAGAGCTCTGTGCAGGAACTGTGGGTCTTTTCCGTGGGAAGCTAAACTCACCCCCCGAAGTTCCTAATGTCAGGTCGTAGGAGACATTTGGCACTCGCAGGACAGTTAGGGTTCCAGCTTCTGGGAGCTTGGATATGGGAGAAGTGCGGCAGTGTTCAGAATTCTAAGTGGCAGAAGCCCACTCCCGGGCACAGAGCTCTGTGCAGGAACGGGGGGTCTTTTCTGTGGAAAGCTAAACTCACCCCTCCAAGTTCCTGATGTCAGTTTGCAGGGGGTGTTTGGTAGTCTAAGGGCAGCTAGGGTTTCAGCTTCATGGCAGCTTGGTTGTGGGAGTAAGTACACTGTTCAGAATTCTAAGTGGCAGAAGCCCACTCCCGGGCACAGAGCTCTGTGCAGGAACAGTGGCTCTCTTCTGTGGGAAGCTATACTCACCGACTAAGTTCCTAATGTCAGGTTGTAGGAGACATTGGGCACTCCAAGGACAGTTAGGGTTCCAGCTTCTGACAGCTTGGTTCTGGGAGTAATGTGCACTGTTCAGAATTCTAAGTGGCAGAAGCCCAGTCCCTGGCACAGAGCTCTGTGCAGGAACTGTGTGTCTTTTCTGTGGGAGAGTAAACTCACCCCAGCAGGTTCCTGATGTCAGGCTGTAGGAGACATTTGGCACTCCAAGGACAGTAAGGGTTCCATCTTCTGGATGCTTGGATCTGGCAGAAGTCCTGTGCTGAACTTATTTTTATCAGTTAGCAGCCCACTCCGTGGCCGAGAGTTCTGTGCAGGAACGGTGGGTCTCTTCTGTGGAAAGTTCACTCACCCCTCCAATTTCCTGATGTCATTTTGCAGGGGGTGTTTGGCAGTCTAAGGGCAGCTAGGGTTTCAGCTTCATGGCAGCTTGGTTGTGGGAGTAAGTACAATGTTCAGAATTCTAAGTGGCAGAAGCCCACTCCCGGGCACAGGGCTCTGTGCAGGAACAGTCTCTCTCTTCTGTGGGAAGATACACTCACCGACTAAGTTCCTAATGTCAGGTTGTAGAAGACATTGGGCACTCCAAGGACAGTTAGGGTTCCAACTTCTGGGAGCTTGGATCTGGCAGAAGTCCTGTGCTGAACTTATTTTTATCAGTTAGCAGCCCACTCCGTGGCCGAGAGTTCTGTGCAGGAACGGTGGGTCTTTTCTGTGGAAAGCTAAACTCACCCCTCCAAGTTCCTGATGTCAGTTTGCAGGGGGTGTTTGGCAGTCTAAGGGCAGCTAGGGTTTCAGCTTCATGGCAGCTTGGTTGTGGGAGTAAGTACACTGTTCAGAATTCTAAGTGGCAGAAGCCCACTCCCGGGCACAGAGCTCTGTGCAGGAACGGTGGCTCTCTTCTGTGGAAAGCTATACTCACCGACTAAGTTCCTAATGTCAGGTTGTAGGAGACATTGGGCACTCCAAGGACAGTTAGGGTTCCAGCTTCTGGGAGCTTGGATCTGGCAGATATCCTGTGCTGAATTTATTTTTAGCAGGCAGTCGCCCTCTCTTGGTCAGAGGGCTCTGTGCAGGAAGCGTTGCTCCTTTTCTGTGGGAATCTGGATTCACTGCATCAGGTTCCTAATGTCAGGTTGTAGGAGACATTTGGCACTCCAAGGACAGTTAGGTTTCCAGCTTCTTGGAGCTTGGCTATGGGAGAAGTGCAGCAGTGTTCAGAATTCTAAGTGGCAGAAGCCCACTCCGGGGCACAGAGCTCTGTGCAGGAACGGTGGGTCTTTTCTGTGGGAAACTAAACTCACCCCAGCAGGTTCCTGATGTCAGGCTGTAGGAGACATTTGGCACTCCAAGGACAGTAAGGGTTCCAGCTTCTGGATGCTTGGATCTGGCAGAAGTCCTGTGCTGAACTTATTTTTATCAGTTAGCAGCCCACTCCGTGGCCGAGAGTTCTGTGCAGGAACGGTGGGTCTTTTCTGTGGAAAGCTAAACTCACCCCTCCAAGTTCCTGATGTCAGTTTGCAGGGGGTGTTTGGCAGTCTAAGGGCAGCTAGGGTTTCAGCTTCATGGCAGCTTGGTTGTGGGAGTAAGTACACTGTTCAGAATTCTAAGTGGCAGAAGCCCACTCCCGGGCACAGAGCTCTGTGCAGGAACGGTGGCTCTCTTCTGTGGGAAGCTATACTCACCGACTAAGTTCCTAATGTCAGGTTGTAGGAGACATTGGGCACTCCAAGGACACTTAGGGTTCCAGCTTCTGACAGCTTAGTTCTGGGAGTAATGTGCACTGTTCAGAATTCTAAGTGGCAGAAGCCCACTCCCGGGCACAGAGCTCTGTGCAGGAACAGTGGCTCTCTTCTGTGGGAAGCTAAACTCACCCCCTGAAGTTCCTAATGTCAGGTTGTAGGAGACATTGGGCACTCCAAGGACAGTAAGGGTTCCATCTTCTGGATGCTTGGATCTGGCAGAAGTCCTGTGCTGAACTTATTTTTATCAGTTAGCAGCCCACTCCGTGGCCGAGAGTTCTGTGCAGGAACGGTGGGTCTCTTCTGTGGAAAGTTAACTCACCCCTCCAATTTCCTGATGTCATTTTGCAGGGGGTGTTTGGCAGTCTAAGGGCAGCTAGGGTTTCAGCTTCATGGCAGCTTGGTTGTGGGAGTAAGTACAATGTTCAGAATTCTAAGTGGCAGAAGCCCACTCCCGGGCACAGGGCTCTGTGCAGGAACAGTCTCTCTCTTCTGTGGGAAGATACACTCACCGACTAAGTTCCTAATGTCAGGTTGTAGAAGACATTGGGCACTCCAAGGACAGTTAGGGTTCCAACTTCTGGGAGCTTGGATCTGGCAGAAGTCCTGTGCTGAACTTATTTTTATCAGTTAGCAGCCCACTCCGTGGCCGAGAGTTCTGTGCAGGAACGGTGGGTCTTTTCTGTGGAAAGCTAAACTCACCCCTCCAAGTTCCTGATGTCAGTTTGCAGGGGGTGTTTGGCAGTCTAAGGGCAGCTAGGGTTTCAGCTTCATGGCAGCTTGGTTGTGGGAGTAAGTACACTGTTCAGAATTCTAAGTGGCAGAAGCCCACTCCCGGGCACAGAGCTCTGTGCAGGAACGGTGGCTCTCTTCTGTGGAAAGCTATACTCACCGACTAAGTTCCTAATGTCAGGTTGTAGGAGACATTGGGTACTCCAAGGACAGTTAGGGTTCCAGCTTCTGGGAGCTTGGATCTGGCAGATATCCTGTGCTGAATTTATTTTTAGCAGGCAGTCGCCCTCTCTTGGTCAGAGGGCTCTGTGCAGGAAGCGTTGCTCCTTTTCTGTGGGAATCTGGATTCACTGCATCAGGTTCCTAATGTCAGGTTGTAGGAGACATTTGGCACTCCAAGGACAGTTAGGTTTCCAGCTTCTTGGAGCTTGGCTATGGGAGAAGTGCAGCAGTGTTCAGAATTCTAAGTGGCAGAAGCCCACTCCGGGGCACAGAGCTCTGTGCAGGAACGGTGGGTCTTTTCTGTGGGAAACTAAACTCACCCCAGCAGGTTCCTGATGTCAGGCTGTAGGAGACATTTGGCACTCCAAGGACAGTAAGGGTTCCAGCTTCTGGATGCTTGGATCTGGCAGAAGTCCTGTGCTGAACTTATTTTTATCAGTTAGCAGCCCACTCCGTGGCCGAGAGTTCTGTGCAGGAACGGTGGCTCTCTTCTTTAGGAAGCTAAACTCACCCCTCCAAGTTCCTGATGTCAGTTTGCAGGGGGTGTTTGGCAGTCTAAGGGCAGCTAGGGTTTCAGCTTCATGGCAGCTTGGTTGTGGGAGTAAGTACACTGTTCAGAATTCTAAGTGGCAGAAGCCCACTCCCGGGCACAGAGCTCTGTGCAGGAACGGTGGCTCTCTTCTGTGGGAAGCTATACTCACCGACTAAGTTCCTAATGTCAGGTTGTAGGAGACATTGGGCACTCCAAGGACACTTAGGGTTCCAGCTTCTGACAGCTTAGTTCTGGGAGTAATGTGCACTGTTCAGAATTCTAAGTGGCAGAAGCCCACTCCCGGGCACAGAGCTCTGTGCAGGAACAGTGGCTCTCTTCTGTGGGAAGCTAAACTCACCCCCTGAAGTTCCTAATGTCAGGTTGTAGGAGACATTGGGCACTCCAAGGACAGTAAGGGTTCCATCTTCTGGATGCTTGGATCTGGCAGAAGTCCTGTGCTGAACTTATTTTTATCAGTTAGCAGCCCACTCCGTGGCCGAGAGTTCTGTGCAGGAACGGTGGGTCTCTTCTGTGGAAAGCTAAACTCACCCCTCCAAGTTCCTGATGTCATTTTGCAGGGGGTGTTTGGCAGTCTAAGGGCAGCTAGGGTTTCAGCTTCATGGCAGCTTGGTTGTGGGAGTAAGTACACTGTTCAGAATTCTAAGTGGCAGAAGCCCACTCCCGGGCACAGAGCTCTGTGCAGGAACAGTGGCTGTCTTCTGTGGGAAGCTATACTCACCGACTAAGTTCCTAATGTCAGGTTGTAGGAGACATTTGGCACTCGCAGGACAGTTAGGGTTCCAGCTTCTGGGAGCTTGGCTATGGGAGAAGTGCAGCAGTGTTCAGAATTCTAAGTGGCAGAAGCCCACTCCGGGGCACAGAGCTCTGTGCAGGAACGGTGGGTCTTTTCTGTGGGAAACTAAACTCACCCCAGCAGGTTCCTGATGTCAGGCTGTAGGAGACATTTGGCACTCCAAGGACAGTAAGGGTTCTAGCTTCTGCATGCTTGGATCTGGCAGAAGTCCTGTGCTGAACTTATTTTTATCAGTTAGCAGCCCACTTTGTGGCAGAGAGTTCTGTGCAGGAACGGTGGGTCTTTTCTGTGTAAAGCTAAACTCACCCCTCCAATTTCCTGATGTCAGTTTGCAGGGGGTGTTTGGCAGTCTAAGGGCAGCTAGGGTTTCAGCTTCATGGCAGCTTGGTTGTGGGAGTAAGTACACTGTTCAGAATTCTAAGTGGCAGAAGCCCACTCCCGGGCACAGAGCTCTGTGCAGGAACTGTGGGTCTTTTCTGTGGGAAACTAAACTCACCCCAGCAGGTTCCTGATGTCAGGCTGTAGGAGACATTTCGCACTCGCAGGACAGTTAGGGTTCCAGCTTCTGGATGCTTTGATCTGGCGAAAGTCCTGTGCTGAACTTATTTTTATCAGTTAGCAGCCCACTCCGTGGCCGAGAGTTCTGTGCAGGAACGGTGGGTCTTTTCTGTGGAAAGCTAAACTCACCCCTCCAAGTTCCTGATGTCAGTTTGCAGGGGGTGTTTGGCAGTCTAAGGGCAGCTAGGGTTTCAGCTTCATGGCAGCTTGGTTGTGGGAGTAAGTACACTGTTCAGAATTCTAAGTGGCAGAAGCCCACTCCCGGGCACAGAGCTCTGTGCAGGAACAGTGGCTGTCTTCTGTGGGAAGCTATACTCACCGACTAAGTTCCTAATGTCAGGTCGTAGGAGACATTGGGCACTCCAAGGACAGTTAGGGTTCCAGCTTCTGGGAGCTTGGTTCTGCGAGTAATGTGCACTGTTCAGAATTCTAAGTGGCAGAAGCCTACTCCGGGGCACAGAGCTCTGTGCAGGAACTGTGGGTCTCTTCCGTGGGAAGCTAAACTCACCCCCCGAAGTTCCTAATGTCAGGTCGTAGGAGACATTTGGCACTCGCAGGACAGTTAGGGTTCCAGCTTCTGGGAGCTTGGATATGGGAGAAGTGCGGCAGTGTTCAGAATTCTAAGTGGCAGAAGCCCACTCCCGGGCACAGAGCTCTGTGCAGGAACCGTGGGTCTTTTCTGTGGAAAGCTAAACTCACCCCTCCAAGTTCCTGATGTCAGTTTGCAGGGGGTGTTTGGTAGTCTAAGGGCAGCTAGGGTTTCAGCTTCATGGCAGCTTGGTTGTGGGAGGAAGTACACTGTTCAGAATTCTAAGTGGCAGAAGCCCACTCCCGGGCACAGAGCTCTGTGCAGGAACGGTGGCTCTCTTCTGTGGGAAGCTATACTCACCGACTAAGTTCCTAATGTCAGGTTGTAGGAGACATTGGGCACTCCAAGGACAGTTAGGGTTCCAGCTTCTGACAGCTTAGTTCTGGGAGTAATGTGCACTGTTCAGAATTCTAAGTGGCAGAAGCCTACTTCGTGGCCGAGAGTTCTGTGCAGGAACTGTGGGTCTCTTCTGTGGGAAGCGAAACTCACCCCCCGAAGTTCCTAATGTCAGGTCGTCGGAGACATTTGGCACTCGCAGGACAGTTAGGGTTCCAGCTTCTGACAGCTTGGTTCTGGGAGTAATTTGCACTGTTCAGAATTCTAAGTGGCAGAAGCCCACTCCCTGGCACAGAGCTCTGTGCAGGAACGGTGGGTCTTTTCTGTGGGAGACTAAACTCACCCCAGCAGGTTCCTGATGTCAGGCTGTAGGAGACATTTGGCACTCCACGGACAGTAAGGGTTCCTGCTTCTGGATGCTTGGATCTGGCAGAAGTCCTGTGCTGAACTTATTTTTATCAGTTAGCAGCCCATTTGTGGCCGAGAGTTCTGTGCAGGAACGGTGGGTCTTTTCTGTGGAAAGCTAAACTCACCCCTCCAAGTTCCTGATGTCAGTTTGCAGGGGGTGTTTGGCAGTCTAAGGGCAGCTAGGGTTTCAGCTTCATGGCAGCTTGGTTGTGGGAGTAAGTACACTGTTCAGAATTCTAAGTGGCAGAAGCCCACTCCGGGGCACAGAGCTCTGTGCAGGAACAGTGGCTCTCTTCTGTAGGAAGCTAAACTCACCCCCCGAAGTTCCTAATGTCAGGTTGTCGGAGACATTGGGCACTCCAAGGACAGTTAGGGTTCCAGCTTCTGACAGCTTGGTTCTGGGAGTAATGTGCACTGTTCAGAATTCTAAGTGGCAGAAGCCCACTCCGGGGCACAGAGTTCTGTGCAGGAACGGTGGGTCTTTTCTGTGGGAAGCTAAACTCACCCCAGCAGGTTCCTGATGTCAGGCTGCAGGAGACATTTGGCACTCCAAGGACAGTAAGGGTTCTAGCTTCTGCATGCTTGGATCTGGCAGAAGTCCTGTGCTGAACTTATTTTTATCAGTTAGCAGCCCACTCCGTGGCCGAGAGTTCTGTGCAGGAACGGTGGGTCTCTTCTGTGGAAAGTTCACTCACCCCTCCAATTTCCTGATGTCATTTTGCAGGGGGTGTTTGGCAGTCTAAGGGCAGCTAGGGTTTCAGCTTCATGGCAGCTTGGTTGTGGGAGTAAGTACAATGTTCAGAATTCTAAGTGGCAGAAGCCCACTCCCGGGCACAGGGCTCTGTGCAGGAACAGTCTCTCTCTTCTGTGGGAAGATACACTCACCGACTAAGTTCCTAATGTCAGGTTGTAGAAGACATTGGGCACTCCAAGGACAGTTAGGGTTCCAACTTCTGGGAGCTTGGATCTGGCAGAAGTCCTGTGCTGAACTTATTTTTATCAGTTAGCAGCCCACTCCGTGGCCGAGAGTTCTGTGCAGGAACGGTGGGTCTTTTCTGTGGAAAGCTAAACTCACCCCTCCAAGTTCCTGATGTCAGTTTGCAGGGGGTGTTTGGCAGTCTAAGGGCAGCTAGGGTTTCAGCTTCATGGCAGCTTGGTTGTGGGAGTAAGTACACTGTTCAGAATTCTAAGTGGCAGAAGCCCACTCCCGGGCACAGAGCTCTGTGCAGGAACGGTGGCTCTCTTCTGTGGAAAGCTATACTCACCGACTAAGTTCCTAATGTCAGGTTGTAGGAGACATTGGGCACTCCAAGAACAGTTAGGGTTCCAGCTTCTGGGAGCTTGGATCTGGCAGATATCCTGTGCTGAATTTATTTTTAGCAGGCAGTCGCCCTCTCTTGGTCAGAGGGCTCTGTGCAGGAAGCGTTGCTCCTTTTCTGTGGGAATCTGGATTCACTGCATCAGGTTCCTAATGTCAGGTTGTAGGAGACATTTGGCACTCCAAGGACAGTTAGGTTTCCAGCTTCTTGGAGCTTGGCTATGGGAGAAGTGCAGCAGTGTTCAGAATTCTAAGTGGCAGAAGCCCACTCCGGGGCACAGAGCTCTGTGCAGGAACGGTGGGTCTTTTCTGTGGGAAACTAAACTCACCCCAGCAGGTTCCTGATGTCAGGCTGTAGGAGACATTTGGTACTCCAAGGACAGTAAGGGTTCCATCTTCTGGATGCTTGGATCTGGCAGAAGTCCTGTGCTGAACTTATTTTTATCAGTTAGCAGCCCACTCCGTGGCCGAGAGTTCTGTGCAGGAACGGTGGGTCTTTTCTGTGGAAAGCTAAACTCACCCCTCCAAGTTCCTGATGTCAGTTTGCAGGGGGTGTTTGGCAGTCTAAGGGCAGCTAGGGTTTCAGCTTCATGGCAGCTTGGTTGTGGGAGTAAGTACACTGTTCAGAATTCTAAGTGGCAGAAGCCCACTCCCGGGCACAGAGCTCTGTGCAGGAACGGTGGCTCTCTTCTGTGGGAAGCTATACTCACCGACTAAGTTCCTAATGTCAGGTTGTAGGAGACATTGGGCACTCCAAGGACACTTAGGGTTCCAGCTTCTGACAGCTTAGTTCTGGGAGTAATGTGCACTGTTCAGAATTCTAAGTGGCAGAAGCCCACTCCCGGGCACAGAGCTCTGTGCAGGAACAGTGGCTCTCTTCTGTGGGAAGCTAAACTCACCCCCTGAAGTTCCTAATGTCAGGTTGTAGGAGACATTGGGCACTCCAAGGACAGTAAGGGTTCCATCTTCTGGATGCTTGGATCTGGCAGAAGTCCTGTGCTGAACTTATTTTTATCAGTTAGCAGCCCACTCCGTGGCCGAGAGTTCTGTGCAGGAACGGTGGGTCTCTTCTGTGGAAAGTTAACTCACCCCTCCAATTTCCTGATGTCATTTTGCAGGGGGTGTTTGGCAGTCTAAGGGCAGCTAGGGTTTCAGCTTCATGGCAGCTTGGTTGTGGGAGTAAGTACACTGTTCAGAATTCTAAGTGGCAGAAGCCCACTCCCGGGCACAGGGCTCTGTGCAGGAACAGTGGCTCTCTTCTGTGGGAAGATATACTCACCGACTAAGTTCCTAATGTCAGGTTCTAGGAGACATTGGCCACTCCAAGGACAGTTAGGGTTCCAGCTTCTGGGAGCTTGGATCTGGCAGAAGTCCTGTGCTGAACTTATTTTTATCAGTTAGCAGCCCACTCCGTGGCCGAGAGTTCTGTGCAGGAACGGTAGGTCTTTTCTGTGGAAAGCTAAACTCACCCCTCCAAGTTCCTGATGTCAGTTTGCAGGGGGTGTTTGGCAGTCTAAGGGCAGCTAGGGTTTCAGCTTCATGGCAGCTTGGTTGTGGGAGTAAGTACACTGTTCAGAATTCTAAGTGGCAGAAGCCCACTCCTGGGCACAGAGCTCTGTGCAGGAACAGTGGCTGTCTTCTGTGGGAAGCTATACTCACCGACTAAGTTCCTAATGTCAGGTTGTAGGAGACATTTGGCACTCGCAGGACAGTTAGGGTTCCAGCTTCTGGGAGCTTGGCTATGGGAGAAGTGCAGCAGTGTTCAGAATTCTAAGTGGCAGAAGCCCACTCCGGGGCACAGAGCTCTGTGCAGGAACGGTGGGTCTTTTCTGTGGGAAACTAAACTCACCCCAGCAGGTTCCTGATGTCAGGCTGTAGGAGACATTTGGCACTCCAAGGACAGTAAGGGTTCTAGCTTCTGCATGCTTGGATCTGGCAGAAGTCCTGTGCTGAACTTATTTTTATCAGTTAGCAGCCCACTTTGTGGCAGAGAGTTCCGTGCAGGAACGGTGGGTCTTTTCTGTGTAATGCTAAACTCACCCCTCCAAGTTCCTGATGTCAGTTTGCAGGGGGTGTTTGGCAGTCTAAGGGCAGCTAGGGTTTCAGCTTCATGGCAGCTTGGTTGTGGGAGTAAGTACACTGTTCAGAATTCTAAGTGGCAGAAGCCCACTCCCGGGCACAGAGCTCTGTGCAGGAACTGTGGGTCTTTTCTGTGGGAAACTAAACTCACCCCAGCAGGTTCCTGATGTCAGGCTGTAGGAGACATTTCGCACTCGCAGGACAGTTAGGGTTCCAGCTTCTGGATGCTTTGATCTGGCGAAAGTCCTGTGCTGAACTTATTTTTATCAGTTAGCAGCCCACTCCGTGGCTGAGAGTTCTGTGCAGGAACGGTGGGTCTTTTCTGTGGAAAGCTAAACTCACCCCTCCAAGTTCCTGATGTCAGTTTGCAGGGGGTGTTTGGCAGTCTAAGGGCAGCTAGGGTTTCAGCTTCATGGCAGCTTGGTTGTGGGAGTAAGTACACTGTTCAGAATTCTAAGTGGCAGAAGCCCACTCCCGGGCACAGAGCTTTGTGCAGGAACAGTGGCTCTCTTCTGTGGAAAGCTATACTCACCGACTAAGTTCCTAATGTCTGGTTGTAGGAGACATTGGGCACTCCAAGGACAGTTAGGGTTCCAGCTTCTGGGAGGTTGGATCTGGCAGATATCCTGTGCTGAATTTATTTTTAGCAGGCAGTCGCCCTCTCTTGGTCAGAGGGCTCTGTGCAGGAAGCGTTGCTCCTTTTCTGTGGGAATCTGGACTCACTGCATCAGGTTCCTAATGTCAGGTTGTAGGAGACATTTGGCACTCCAAGGACAGTTAGGTTTCCAGCTTCTTGGAGCTTGGCTATGGGAGAAGTGCAGCAGTGTTCAGAATTCTAAGTGGCAGAAGCCCACTCCGGGGCACAGAGCTCTGTGCAGGAACAGTGGCTCTCTTCTGTGGGAAGCTATACTCACCCCCCGAAGTTCCTAATGTCAGGTTGTAGGAGACATTGGGCACTCCAAGGACAGTTAGGGTTCCAGCTTCTGACAGCTTGGTTCTGGGAGTAATGTGCACTGTTCAGAATTCTAAGTGGCAGAAGCCCACTCCCGGGCACAGAGCTCTGTGCAGGAACGGTGGGTCTTTTCTGTGGGAAACTAAACTCACCCCAGCAGGTTCCTGATGTCAGGCTGTAGGAGACATTTGGCACTCCAAGGACAGTAAGGGTTCCAGCTTCTGGATGCTTGGATCTGGCAGAAGTTTTGTGGTGAACTTACTTTTAGCAGGCAGAAGCCCACTCCGGGGCAGGGAGTTCTGTGCAGCAGCGGTGGCTCTGTTCGGTGGGAAGCTAAACTGCCGGCACCAGGTTCCTCATGTCAGGTGGTAGGAGACATTTCGCACTCGAAGGACAGTTAGGGCTCCAGATTCTGGCAGCTTGGCCATGGGAGAAGTGCAGCAGTGTCCAGAATTTTAAGTGGCAGAAGCCTACTGCTGGGCTCAGAGCTCTGTGCAGGAACGGTGTCCCCTTTTCTGGGGAAACTAAACACACCCCCCTGGTTCAGATTGTCTGTTTTAAGGAGCCATTTGGCTGTCTAAGGGGAGCCAGGCTTCCAGGTACTGACAGCATGCATCTGGGAGTAAGTGTGGTGTTCAGAATTTTAAGAGGCAGAAGCCTAGTCTGGGGCACAGAGCTCTCTGAAGGAAAGGTGGCTGTCATTCGTGGGAAGCTAAACTCTCCCCATCAGGGTCCTGATTTCAGTTCATAGGATAGATTTGGCACTCCATGGGCAGTAAGCGTTTCAGCTTCTGGCAGCTTGGATCTGGCAGATGTCCTGTGCTGAACTTAATTTTATCAGTTTGCAGCCCACTGCAGGGCAGAGACTTCTGTGCAGGAACGGTGGCTCTCTTCTTTAGGAAGCTAAAATCACCCCTCTACGTTCCTAATGTCAGGTTGTAGGAGATATTTGGCCCTCCAAGGACAGTTAGAGTTCCAACTTCTGAAAGCTTGGATCTGGCAGATATCCTGTGCTGAATTTATGTTTAGCAGGCAGAACCCCACTTCGGGGCCGAGAGTTCTGTGCAGAAACAGTGGCTCTCTTCTGTGGGAAACTAAACTCACCCCTCCAAGTCCTTCATTTCAGGTTGTAGGAGACATTTAGCCCTCCAAGGACAGTTAGGGTTCCAGCATCTGGCAGCTTGGATCTGGCAGATATCCTGTGCTGAACTTATTTTTAGTAGGCAGAAGCCCACTCTGGGGCTAGGAGTTCTGTTCAGGAGCTGTGGCTCTGTTCGGTGGGAAGCTAAACTGCCCGCACCAGGTTCCTCATGCCAGGTGGTAGGAGACATTTCGCACTCGAAGGACAGTTGGGGCTCCAGATTCTAGCAGCTTGGCCATGGGAGAAGTGCAGCAGTGTTCTGACTTTCAAGTGGCAGAAGCCCACTCCGGGGAACAGAGCTATTTGCAGGAACAGTGGATCTCTTTTGGGGGAAGCTGAATTCACTCCCTAAGTTCCTAATGTCAGGTTGTAGGAGACATTTGGCACTCCAAGGACAGTAAGGGTTCCAGTTTCTGGCAGTTTGGATCTGGCAGAAGTTTCGTGCTGAACTTATTTTTAGGAGGCAGAAGCCCACTCCGGGGCAGAGGGCTCTGTGCAGGAACTGTCGCCCCTTTTCTGTGGGAGTCTAAACTGAGCCCATCAGGTTCCTGATGTCAGGTTGTAGGAGACATTTGGCACTCGCAGGATAGTAAGGGTTCCAGCTTCTGGGAGATTGGCTGTGGGAGAAATGCAGCAGTGTTCCGAATTGAAAGTGGCAGAAGCCCACTCCCGGGCACAGTGCTCTGTGCAGGAACAGTGGATCTCTTCTGTGGGAACCTAAACTCACCCCTCCAAGTTCCTGATGTCAATTTGCAGGAGGTGTTTGGCAGTCTAAGGGCAGCTAGGGTTTCAGCTTCATGGCGGCTTGGTTCTGGGAGTAAGTACACTGTTCAGAATTCTAAGTGGCAGAAGCCCACTCCCGGGCACAGAGCGCTGTGCAGGAACAGTGGCTCTCTTCTGTGGGAAACTAAACTCACCCCCCGAAGTTCCTAATGTCAGGTTGTAGGAGACATTTGGCACTCCAAGGACAGTAAGCCTTTCAGCTTCTGGCAGCTTGGATCTGGCAGATATCCTAAGCTGAACTTATTTTTAGCAGGCAGAAGCCCACTCCAGGGCAGAGAGTTCTGTGCAGCAACGGTGGGTCTTTTCTGTGAGAAACTAAACTCCCCCGATGAGGCTCCTGATTTCAGTTTATAGGATAGATTTGGCCCTCCAAGGACAGTAAGTGTTCCAGCATCTGGGAGCTTGGATCTGGCAGATGTCCTGTGCTGAACTTAATTTTATCAGTTCGCAGCCCACTCTGGGGCAGAGAGTTCTGTGCAGGAAGTGTCACCCCTTTTGTGTGGGAATCTGGACTCACCCCATCAGGTTCCTGATGTCAGGTTGTTGGAGACATTTGGCCCTCCAAGGACAGTTAGGGTTCCAGCATCTGGCAGGTTGGATCTGGCAGATATCCTGTGCTGAACTTATTTTTAGTAGGCAGAAGCCCACTCTGGGGCTAGGAGTTCTGTTCAGCAGCTGTGGCTCTGTTCGGTGGGAAGCTAAACTGCCCGCACCAAGTTCCTCATGCCAGGTGGTAGGAGACATTTCGCACTCGAAGGACAGTTGGGGCTCCAGATTCTAGCAGCTTGGCCATGGGAGAAGTGCAGCAGTGTTCTGACTTTCAAGTGGCAGAAGCCCACTCCGGGGAACAGAGCTATTTGCAGGAACAGTGGATCTCTTTTGGGGGAAGCTGAATTCACTCCCTAAGTTCCTAATGTCAGGTTGTAGGAGACATTTGGCCCTCCAAGGACAGTAAGGGTTCCAGTTTCTGGCAGCTTGGATCTGGCAGAAGTTTCGTGCTGAACTTATTTTTAGCAGGCAGAAGCCCACTCCGGGGCAGGGAGTTCTGTGCAGCAGTGGTGGCTCTGTTTGGTGGGAAGCTAAACTGCCCGCACCAGGTTCCTCATGTCAGGTGGTAGGAGACATTTGGCACTTGAAGGACAGTTGGGGCTCCCAATTCTAGCAGCTTGGCCATGGGACAAGTGCAGCAGTGTTCCGACTTTCAAGTTGCAGAAGCTCACTCCTTGGCTCAGAGCTCTGTGCAGGAACGTTGTCCCCTTTTCTGGGGATACTAAGCACACTCTCCTGGTTCAGATTTTCAGTTTTAAGGAGCCATTTGATCGTCTAATGGGATCCACTGTTCCATCTACTGACAGCGTGGATCTGGGAGTAAGTGTGGTGTTCAGAATTCTAAGTGGCAGAAGCCCACTCCCGGGCACAGAGCTCTCTGAAGGAAAGGTGGCTGTCATTCGTGGGAACCTAAACTCTCCCCATCAGGCTCCTGATGTCAGTTCATAGGATAGATTTGGCACTCCAAGGACAGTAAGGGTTCCAGCTTCTGGGAGCTTGGATCTGGCAGATGTCCTGTGCTGAAGTTCATTTTATCATTTGGCAGCCCACTCCGTGGCAGAGAGTTCTGTGCAGGAACGGTGGTTCTCTTCTGATGGAACAGAAACTCACTCCTAGAAGTTCGTAATGTTCGGTTGTAGGAGACATTTGGCACTCGAAGGACAGTTACGGTTCCAGCTTCTGGCACCTTGGCTCTGGGAGAAGTGTAGCTATGTTTAGATTTGTAGATGGCATAAGTCCACTCCTGGGCATAGCGCTCTGTTCAACATCAGTGGCCCTTTTGTGTGGCAAGCTGGACTCACCCTATCACATTCCTGATTTCAGTTTTTAGGAGGTGTTTGGCATTCCCAGCCAGTCTGGCATTCTGCTTCTAGTAGCATGGGTCTTGGTGCAATGCTGATGCATTCAGAATTCTATTTTCTAGAAGTCTAGTTCCATGTAGAAGGCCTTAGACCTTACTGGACGTTCCTTTTGTGGGAAAGTTAAGTCACCCCCTTAGGGTCCTGATGTCTGTTTTTATAGTCCACTGGTAGTATGTACCCTCCCTGAATCCTAGTTTTGGTTTATTGGGTTTGGGTGAAATATTCTTCTATCGGTAATTTTTGCAGGGAGACTTCTCCTCTGACCCTAAAAATCCTGCCTGCCCTAGATTGAAAAACGTAACTCCCCTAATTTGAAAGCAGTTACATGTCGTTTTTATAAGATGTCCGTCAATCTGCTTGCAACATTGCTACAACCCTCATCTCTCTCCATCTAGATTCAGAAACATTACTCTGCCTGGATTTCATATAGGTGTTCACCAGGTTTCAAAGTATTAAACATGTACGTTTCAAAGTCTCCATTGCAAAATACGGGATGGGTTCCGGAATACCAGAATCACCCAGTTTCAACATGCCAAAACCATTCTATTTCATAATGTTAGAATATTAAGTTATAACATCTCTAAGACAATTTCTAAATATCAAGTTGCAAAGTATCATTTCTTTGATGTCTTCTATGGATGGGATTCCTAATCCCCAAAACTGCCATACTGTCAAAATGGGATCTGTGTGAAATATTTTGCCCTCTGAAAAGTTTTTACCTAATGACCATTCATCTATTTTCATCATACAGCTAGATGTAGTAAAAAACAAGCAAATACTTGTAGTAGTTTTCTGCCTAGATAGATCTGAGAACTGGCATTTCCCAAACTAAGGATGGAGCAGATATCTTCCCTGGATCATCCTGGAAAATTTGTTTAGTAGGCAAAGGGAATTCTTATAAATTACATTAATATGTTACTGTAATTTAGGGCGGACCAGCCACCGGCAGCAGGACTCCGGTTTGCTCCGGGCCGGTCAGGATTAGACATAAGTCACCTGGCAACCCCCCTGACTCCTTAAGGGACACATAGAAGACCTCAACAGAAACCCAATTCAGTAAGGATTCCTAAGTAAATATTTCTGGTAATTGCTTACAGTCTGGGAAGAATTTCCTAAATACTTACAAACTTAGGACATAGGGAATTCTGGGGATAGAACTTCCATCTCGGCCACCGGCCACAAGAAGAACAGTTCTCTTCCACAGAACGGAAGCCTAGCACCCCAGCGTTTCACAGCAGACGAAGGGTCACGCAGGGGAACGAACAATCTGCGGGATCTTTCTCGACCTCATCCCACAATGCCCCCTGTCTTCAGAGGGTTTCCTGGGCACACCCCGGCGGGGAGGTGCTAGTTCAGAGGGGCCTAGCTGTCTCTGCTTTTTAAGGGCTTGAATTTTAGGGAAAACTCCCCTTTTTTCTCCTCCCTGGAGAGACTTAAACTGAAGGAAACTGCTCTTTTCCAAAAATTTTAGGAGATTAAGTTAAGGGGCACAAGCCATTTATTTTCCATGTCACAGTTTAAGCAGAGGTAACTGCCCATATGCTAATTTTAAGTTGAAGGAACCCGTGCCTTTTTCAGCATTTTAAGGATTTAAAATTGGACTTCAGTTGCACTCGAACGGGTACCCCGGTAACACCTATCTCAGATGGGAGCAACCCAGGCGTATATATAAGCTTAACACCACCTGGGAGTTTATTCTGTTTTCCTTTGTAATTAATACATGAATATCCTTACTTAGAGGTGCTAATGAGCCTTACAGCATTCATAATCTTACTGTTCTTTGTCATCCTACTTAGTCACTCGTGGAATACTAATTGCAGTCACCCAGGAATAATTACCCCCGTCAACAGCAAATTACCCAAATTACTATCTTGCTATGTTACTAAAACACTAAGTTTTATTTTTGCCCTGTAGCCTGAAGTCATTACAGCCAAAACAGAAAAAAAGCATTATTACCCCGAGGAGTTTTTTTTCTCTGTCGAGCCCTGTACTTACCTTGCATTTGAGTCAGAGGAGCCAAACAGCTGCAGCTCCTTCGAGAGCTTTTATACCCCGTGGGAGTTGCCTCCTCCCTTTTCCCGGGCATTCTGGGAACGAGGGGCGGGCCCAATCAGGGGTATATTAACCCCAGCTTTTGCCAAGGGGCTTCATTCCCTCCTGGGAATCAGCCAGGGTAAGAGCTCTCCTCTCATTTCAGCGAAGAGGCTCTATTAGCTTATTTTTGTTAGGTGTTTTTGGGCACCTACAAATAACAGGAGCTCTGAGGACACTACAAAGAAGATGCTATCAAATACAGGGAGTATTTAAGTTCAGGGGTTTTGTTTGCACATTCAGGGGAGGAAAGGCGCTTTTGTAATTTCTGGGTTTGTTCTCATTTTCTTTTAGGAAGAGCACTACTCCTGAAGTTATAGGTCACATCCAGCACGATCTTCCAGATTCTTTCAGAAGATTTGTCACCTCAAAAGGGCCACTGTACACGTCAGAGGCAACGACCGAGATCCAGGCTTCCGATCGGTAAGGCGAGGACTACGTTTAGGGTACCCGGTTGAGAGTTAGCAGGTTTTGAAGGCAGCAAAATGAGGAACGACCTGCATTTGAGGGCCTCCCCCAAGGCTTTTTTGCAAGTAATAGCAGCTGCATTTATCCGTCTTATAGCACAGAAGAGCACCTAAGATACGTAAATGTGAGCACCTAAGTTTTGCTCACAGACCTGCCCTACAGTTTTGCCCCCTGCTAACTCAGGTACCGGACATTGTAACAGCCCTAGGCTTAGATGCGGGACGAAGCCACAGACTCGAGGACCCGGGCACGCTTAGGCGAGGGCGAGCGGCCGCCCCCTCGGGATTCGGCGCACGTGCCGCTAAATTCGTGCATCGATTTTCATTTTTCTTTTTCATAGCTAAGAGGCTAATCGGCGATTGGAGGGCCTTCTGAGACAGACTTATTTCCAGTCCAACGTGGATTCACCTTACCGGTCATCTCAAAGATAAGTCAGGGGCCATGGCCTCGAGATAGGACGACAGGGGTGTCAGAAATTTATGGGTCCGGTTTAACAGCTACCAGAGGGGACAGGGGTGTCCCTTAAGGGGCCACTTAGGACAGCCGAAGGGAACGGCTATACTTCAATAGCAACTACGGGGCACGCAAGGCAGAACGGTCCCCGTCCGCATCGTGCGGTCCGGCGTGCAGCGTCGTCCAGCCCCACTCAGCGATCCCGTTAGCTGTCAAGGGGAAGCATTAATTTTGATCCCAATGCTGTGGTGCAGGGCAGTCCAGTCCCGGTGCATGTCCTGTCAGTTGTCTGTTGTGCACTCTGTGTCTTTTGAGTGTCTTGTATTTCATGTCATTTTCTGTGGCTTTTCAAGGGGCCATCAAAATCCCGGCATCATTTTTAGCATCTCCGGTCCCTCAGTTCCTCGGCCAGGCGCCGATACCATCAAACCATCGACTCGGGAGCTCAGGCCAGCATGGGAATCGTATTTATTTTCAGAAGCATCCAGTTTACTGTCTTTTCAGGTCTTGTTCTGAGCTGTACTGACAGCCAAGCACCACCACGATCCATTCCGGTGGATTAGGACTTGTAAGGATGCAAAGCTAGGGAGAGGATTCTGACCGGAGCATTCTCGAGCGTCCATCTTTGCAGTTCTTGGGATAAGTCATCCCCTTAGCATCTTTTTTCCTGCAGGTTTCTCTGAGCCCGGTCAGCTCTCCATCCGTCTTACCTCGATCATCTCCTCCCGAGTTCTCTCGGTCCTCAGGGTCATTCCTCTCTTCGAGATTTTTTCTTTCCCTGTCGTGTCTCCTCGTTTGTTGCGTCTTGTGTCACGGGTGTGGGTGTGTATTTGGCCCAGCGCTGCTCTGCCCTGCCCTGTAGCACAGCTGGGTGTAGGGGTAATAGGACAAATTTGAAGTGCAGGGTGCATTGGCTTCTAGGTGGGATCTGTAGACTGACCAAGATGTGTGGAGCTGTCAAGTTATCCTGCAGCCCTTTGACTTTTGTCCTAACTTTCTTTCAGATGCAGACTGATTAACCCTGTGGGAGAGCAGCCCCTATCGGTGGAGTCGGTTCTCCCGAGAAGGTCAGTCCGAGTCGGTCTTTGCAGGGGAGGTGTAAATGGTGGCTCTGTTACAGCCCTGACCTTTGTCTTTGTTTTTAGGAGCTAATGCAGGATATTGGCAGTCCAGAAGAAGCGGGCAAGGTGAGCATGGACCGGTGAACAGAAGCAGTTGTTATTTCTCCGGTGTCAATTTCTGGTGCAACTCTAACCATCCACTGTTGGGTTGTTTTTTTTTTTTTTCAGGTGGTCTGGTTTTGAGATGTCCTGTTTGTGGATTCCAGCGGCCAGGTAGGTGTCAGCTTACGTCAGTTGCAGTTTGTCTTTGCAGGGGCAGTGTAATTGGTGCCCTTGTTACTGCCTGTTTCTTTGTCTCTATTTTTAGGAGGTAAAGCAGGATGTTGGCGGTGAAGGTGAAGCGTGCAAGGTGAGCATTGATCTGCGGACAGAACCGGTTGCTGTTGCTCAGGTCTCAGTTTCTGGTGAAAATCTAATATCTGCTGTTTGTTTTCTTATTTTTAGGTGGCCCGCTTGTGAAATGTCCCGGTCGTGGGTACCAGCAGCCAAGAGGGTGTGTGCTTAAGTCAGTCCCAGTTTGCCTTTGCCGGGGCAGTGTAAATGATGACTGTGTTACAGCGTTGTTTTTTGTCTTTTTTTTTAGGAGGTAAAGAGGGATATTGGCAGTCCAGGTGAAGTGGCCCAGGTGAGCATTGTCCGGTGGATGGAAGCAGCTGTTATCACTCAGGTCTCAATATCTGGTGCAACTCCAAGGTTGTATTTTTGTCTGTTTTAGGCAGTCTGCTGTCATTATGCTGAAGTCCCTTCTCCAATGTGGTGATGGACCGGGTCCCTCTCTTTGGAGCCCTTCAGAAGCATTACAGGACTGTGTGATCAAGCCTCGATTTCTCCGTTTGAAGCTGCTTTCCAGGTAGTCTTTGATAACGGCCGAGGAGTCGGGGAGGCAGGGAGGAGAGGAGGAGCGAGGGTCCTCTCAAGTATCAGCAATGTCAAATCCCTTGTCTGCTCTTAATCCAGACCTACGCCCTGACGATGCCATCACCCTCCAAGCACGGCCGAGGCAGCGGGCCCGAGCACCCGGGCGTTCTCAAGAGGCGGTGGGTAGCAGAATTGTTGGGTTTTGGGCGATGCGGTGCTAAGACCACACAGTGATGTTTGCTTTTCTTTATTGCAGCTGACTAAGAGAGAGCAACCTGGTGTTAGCAGGAATTTCCCTGAGGGAGAGGCGGCCTTCCTTTTCACCTGCCAGGATTCTGCATCTCCAGATGTCTGAGAGATAAGTGGAGGGCTCCGAGCCACGGAGGGGATGAAAGCGGGGGGCCGGGTTGGCTTTCCACCGGGCGGGGGTTTGGAGACGGGGCCATCCAAGAAGCGGCCCCTTAGGCTTCCTACAGGGAAAGTCTCCCTTTTGATCTCACCACTGAGGTGTGCAGGGCAGAGCAGTCCCGGTGCTTGTCGTGTCCCCTGTTTGTTGTGCACTCTTTGTTTCATGTCTTTTGCCTTAGCCCTTCAAGGGGCCTACCAAAAACCCTGGCATCCCTCTTAGCCTCTTAGGACTCTCAGTTCCTCGGCCAGGTGCCGATGCCCTCGGACCATCGACTCGGGAGCTCGGGCAGGCATGGGCATCGTATCTCTCTTCAGAAGCATCCAGTCTAATGTCTTTCTAGGTCTTGTTCTGAGCTGTACTGACAGCCGAGCACCACCAGCATCCATTCCGGTGGATTAGGACTTGTAAGAATGCAAAGCTAGGTAGCAGAGTGTGACCGGAGCATTCTCGAGTGTCCATCTTTGCGGTTCTTGGGATAATTCATCCCCTTAGCATCTTTTTTCCTGCAGGTTTCTCTGAGCCCGGTCAGCTCTCCTTTCAGCTTACCTCGGTCATCTGCTCCCGAGTTCTCTCGGTCCTCAGGGTCATTCCTCTCATCGAGAGTTTTCTTTCCCTGTCGCGTCCCTTTGTTTGTTGCGTCTTGTGTCACGGGTGTGGGTGTGTATTTGGCCCGGAGCTGCTCTGCCCTGCCGCACAGCTGGGTGTAGGGGTAATAGGACAAATTTGAAATGCAGGGTGCATTGGCTTCTAGGTGGGATCTGTAGATTGACCCAAGATGTGTGGAGCTGTCAAGTTATCCTGCAGCCCTTTGACTCTTGTCCTAACTTTCTTTCAGATGCAGATGGATTAACCCTGTGGCAGAGCAGCCCCTGTGGGTGTCATCGATTCCCCCGAGAAGGTCAGTCCCGGTCGGTCTTCGCAGGGGAGGTGTACATGGTGGCTCTGATACAGCCCTGACCTTTGTCTTTGTTTTTAGGAGCTTATGCAGGATATTGGCAGTCCAGGAGAAGCGCGCCAGGTGAGCATCGACCGGTGGACAGAAGCAGTTGTTATTGCTCCCGTCTGAATTTCTGGCTCAAGTCTAACCATCTACTGTTGATTTTTGTTTTATTTCAGGTGGTCTCCTTGTGAGGTTGTCGTGGCTCAGGCTGGCAGCGGTCAGGTGGGTGTGAGTTTAAGTCAGTCCCAGTTTGGTTTTGCCGGGGGGGGGTGTACATTGTGAGTATGTTACAGCCTTGTTTTTTGTTTTTATTTTTAGGAGGTAAAGTGGGATCTTGGCAGTCCAGGACCAGCTGCCTAGGTGAGCATTGACTGGTGGATGGAAGTGGCTGTAATCGCTCAGGTCTCAATTTCTGGTGCACCTCTAAGCTTCTATTATTGTGTTTTAGGTGGTCCACTCTTCTTCTGCTGAAGTACCCTCTGCCATGAGATCATGAACTTGGGCACCTTTTTTTGTGAGCCGTTCAGAAGCATTACAGGACTGTGTGATCAAGCCTCAATTTCTCTGTTTGAAGCTGCTTTCCAGGTAGGCTTTGATAACAGCTGAGGAGTTGGGGAGGCAGGGAGGAGAGAGGGTCCTGTCAAGTTTCAGCACTGTCAAATCCCCTGTGTGTTCTTAATCCAGGCCTACCCCAGGACGATGGCATGACTCTCCAAGCACGGCCGAGGCAGCGGGCTTGAGGGCCTGGGTGTTCTCAAGAGATGGTGAGTAGCAGAATTGTTGGGGTTTGGTCGCTGTGCTGCTAAGATCACACAGTGATGTTTGCTTTTCTTTATTGCAGCTGACTAAGAGAGAGCAGCCTGGTGTTACCAGGAATTTCCCTGAGGGAGAGCCAGCCTTCCTTTTCACCTGCCTGGACTCTGCATCTCCAGATGTCTGAGAGATAAGTGGAGGGCTCCGAGCCACGGAGGGGACGAAAGTGGGGGGCCGGGTCGGCTTTCAACCGGGAGTGGTTTTTGAGTTGGGTTTGGAGCTGGGGTTGTCCAGGAAGCGGCCCCTTAGGCTTCCTACAGGGAAAGTCTCCCTTTTGATCTCACCACTGAGGTGTGCAGGGCAGAGCAGTCCCGGTGCTTGTCGTGTCCCCCGTTTGTTGTGCACTCTTTGTTTCGTGTCTTTTGCCTTAGCCCTTCAAGGGGCCTACCAAAAACCCTGGCATCCCTCTTAGCCTCTTAGGACTCTCAGTTCCTCGGCCAGGTGCCGATGCCCTCGGAACATCGACTCGGGAGCTCGGGCAGGCATGGGCATCGTATCTCTCTTCAGAAGCATCCAGTCCAATGTCTTTCCAGGTCTTGTTCTGAGCTGTACTGACAGCCGAGCACCACCAGCATCCATTCCGGTGGATTAGGACTTGTAAGAATGCATAGCTAGGTAGCAGAGTGTGACCGGAGCATTCTCGAGTGTTCATCTTTGCGGTTCTTGGGATAAGTCATCCCCTTAGCATCTTTTTTCCTGCAGGTTTCTCTGAGCCCGGTCAGCTCTCCTTTCAGCTTACCTCGGTCATCTGCTCCCGAGTTCTCTCGGTCCTCAGGGTCATTCCTCTCATCGAGAGTTTTCTTTCCCTGTCGCGTCCCTTTGTTTGTTGCGTCTTGTGTCACGGGTGTGGGTGTGTATTTGGCCCGGAGCTGCTCTGCCCTGCCGCACAGCTGGGTGTAGGGGTAATAGGACAAATTTGAAATGCAGGGTGCATTGGCTTCTAGGTGGGATCTGTAGATTGACCCAAGATGTGTGGAGCTGTCAAGTTATCCTGCAGCCCTTTGACTCTTGTCCTAACTTTCTTTCAGATGCAGATGGAATAACCCTGTGGCAGAGCAGCCCCTATGGGTGGCGTCGGTTCCCCCGAGAAGGTCAGTCCCTGTCGGTCTTCGCAGGGGAGGTGTAAATGGTGGCTCTGATACAGCCCTGACCTTTGTCTTTGTTTTTAGGAGCTTATGCAGGATATTGGCAGTCCAGGAGAAGCGGGCCAGGTGAGCATTCACTGGTGGACAGCAGCTGTTGTTGTTGCTCCGCTCTCCATTTCTGGCTCAAGTCTAACCATCCACTGTTGATTTTTGTTTTATTTCAGGTGGTCTCCTTGTGAGGTTGTCGTGGCTCAGGCTGGCAGCGGCCAGGTGGGTGTGAGTTTAAGTCAGTCCCAGTTTGGTTTTGCCAGGGGGATGTACATTGTGACTCTGCTACAACCTTGTTTTTTGTTTTTATTTTTAGGAGGTAAAGCGGGATCTTGGCAGTCCAGGACCAGCTGCCTAGGTGAGCATTGACTGGTGGATGGAAGCTGCTGTCATTGCTCAGGTCTCAATTTCTGGTGTAACTCTAACATCCACTGTTTAATTTACTTTCATTTTAGGTGGTCCACTTGCAAGATTTCCTGGTCCTGGATGCCAGTGGCTTGGTGGGTATCAGCTTGAGCTTTATGTATTACTGAGTTCTGTTAGATTGTGGCGGTTGTGTTTTCTCAGTGACTCAGCCTGCTGTTTTCTTTGTGTCTTTGCAGGTGCTGCTACTGTCCTACACATGCCAAGGATTAGGGGCAAGCGGGTAAGTTGGCTTTTAGGCATTAGGGGTGATCCATAGGCATGGGGTGTGTAGCAGCATGCTAAATGTGTACCTTTTCCTTTTGCAGGTACCCTCTGGGTAGACTGTGGAGCCAAATCAGTATCTGAGGTGAGTTGGGGCAGAGGTGCTTGGAAAGCCTGGGGATTAGTTTCCTGTCACACAATTTTCACAGTTTGTACTTTGTTGTCTTAGGTATTGAAAGGAGGTGCGGAGCCTAAGTTTGGATACGGCAGCGCCGAAGTCCTCGGAGGATGGATTTTGTCCGCTCGTCTTCCAAAAGATAAGTGTTGGGGCTTGTGTTTGGGTGCAGGGGAAAGAACTTTGGAAGTGGGAGGCAATTTCACATTAGCTTAGAAGAGAGGGCCCTAGTGGGATGGGTCCCTCTGAAGTAACGGGAGAGGGTTTCCCCTCGGTCTCGCCGGAGCATTTGCCGGGCAGGGCAGTTCAGCATTCTAGCGTGTTTTGCGTCGTCAGCAGTCTTTGAGTCTCGGCGGCCTAGCGGACGTTTTCACCCGACGAGGTCGCCTTTCGTCCGGAGGCATCGCCACGGTCACCCGGCAGTCATCGCTTTCTTCACTCGGCTTCCCGAGCTTCTGGAGCGTCCTCTTAAAAGCTTAGGCACTTAGTCTAGTGAGCAGTTTTGTTTGTATTGACTTGGAACTGACTGTGTTTGTTTTGTATTGCAAGTGACTATGTTTGTTTTGTATTGCAAGTGACTATGTTTGTTTTGTATTGCAAGTGACTCTGTTTGTTTTGTATTGCCAGTGACTCTGTTTGTTTTGTATTGCCAGTGACTCTGTTTGTTTTGTATTGCCAGTGACTCTGTATTGTATTGCATTGCCAGTGACTCTGTTTGTTTTGTATTGCCAGTGACTCTGTATTGTATTGCATTGCCAGTGACTCTGTATTGTATTGCATTGCCAGTGACTCTGTTTGTATTGTATTGCCTGTGACTCTGTTTGTATTGTATTGCCTGTGACTCTGTTTGTATTGTATTGCCTGTGACTCTGTTTGTATTGCACTGCCTGTGACTCTGTTTGTATTGCAAGTGACTCTGTTTGTATTGTATTGCAAGTGACTCTGTTTGTATTGTATTGCAAGTGACTCTGTATTGTATTGCATTGCCAGTGACTCTGTATTGTATTGCATTGCCAGTGACTCTGTATTGTATTGCAAGTGACTCTGTATTGTATTGTATTGCAAGTGACTCTGTATTGTATTGTATTGCAAGTGACTCTGTATTGTATTGTATTGCAAGTGACTCTGTATTGTATTGCACTGCCAGTGACTCTGTTTGTATTGTAAGTGACTCTGTTTGTATTGCACTGCCAGTGACTCTGTTTGTATTGTAAGTGACTCTGCATTGCACTGCCAGTGACTCTGCGTTGCAAGTGACTGTTTGTATTGCACTCAAAGTCACTGTGCTTGTATTGCACTGAAAGTCACTGTCCTTGTATTGCACTCAAAGTCACTGTGCTTGTATTGTATTGAAAGTGACTGTGTTTGTATTGCACTCTAAGTCATGATGTTGCTGTATCCTACTGTATGACTTATGCTTGAGCTGCCCTGCCCTGGCACAGTCACAGTTAGGTAGAAGAGTTGTAGGGCTTTGCAGTTCATCTTTTTTCTGTGGAGTTTTGGGTAGAGAAGGTATGGGCCCTGAGGGGGGATGATGCCTAGCTGTCAGGTAACCACTTGTTGACCACCTGTCATTGTCTTGCAGGTCTCCGGGCAGGATTAGTCTCTCTGTGGTTGCTGATGCTACGGAGTCTCTTGGAATCTACTGGGTAAGCTGAAGAGTGACTGTGTATGTCTGAGACTTGTCTGTCTGCTTGGGTTTGCCTGTGCGAGTGTGTGTGCTGACTGGTTCTAACCTTGTGTGTGTGACTTTTGCCTTCCAGGTTTTTCAACACATTTTAAATTTAGAATAAAAAATCCCCAGCCGGGGGGGTTTTTTTTTTTTTCCCCCCGGCTGGGTTTTTTTTTCCTCGGTCCCGGCCGGTCTGCGAGGCGACGTTCATCGCCAAAGTTTGGGCGCCGACGGCCTAGGGACCGGGGTTTTCGTCAGGCAGGCTGATTTTTTCAGGGCTCCCGGGAACCACGTTCCCGAGGAGCGGTGCGAGTGTGTGCTGATGGTAGGGGATTGAGAGGTGAGAGAGGGTGGGTTTGTGTGCATGTTGACTGGTTCTAACCTTGTGTGTGTGACTTTTGCCTTCCAGGTTTTTCAACACATTTTAAACTTAGAATAAAAAATCCCCAGCCGGGGGGGTTTTTTTTTTTTTCCCCCCGGCTGGGTTTTTTTTTCCTCGGTCCCGGCCGGTCTGCGAGGCGACGTTCATCGCCAAAGTTTGGGCGCCGACGGCCTAGGGACCGGGGTTTTCGTCAGGCAGGCTGATTTTTTCAGGGCTCCCGGGAACCACGTTCCCGAGGAGCGTTGCGAGTGTGTGCTGACTGTAGGGGATTGAGAGGCGAGAGAGGGTGCACGGTGCGCATGCTGAAGGAGGTGTGTGCGGTGGACGATTGTTATGTTTTATGTGTGCTGCTTTTGTTTTGGGTTTCCTGTAACAATAAAACAAGATATAATGAGTGTTTCAGATTTTGAAAAATGGTTCTATTGTGTTAATAGTCATTTGGCTTGTATTGCCTTGTATTGTTCTGTATTGGCATTTGCTGCTGTATTTCAATGTATTGCTCTGTATGTAAATTGTAATTTTATAGGTGTGCCTATGGACTGTATCTGTATTTGCATTTGTATCTGTTGTTTCTGTATGTTTACTAAAGTGTAAAGAAACCCATTCATGCAATAAAAGCTGAATATACCCTAATAAAGATGCCCCCCTGCCCCCCCAATAAAGATACCCCGTGCCCCCCTCTCCCCCATTTGGCTCCTGTGTTTATTTGGTGTCAGAGTCATTTATTCTATTTCCTACCTCAAGGTAAGTCTATTTTCCTCTCTACACCTTCATGCTATTTCCTTTTCTGTCTAATTCTGCTTCTTTCTCTCTTAACTCTTAATTTTTCTCTGTTATTCTATTTCTAGATGTTTTTCTGTTTCTCTTTCTCTTTAACTCTCTTTTTCTGTCTGTTTTGCTTTCAGTCTGTTTCAGTCTGTCTTTTGCTTTCACTCTAACTGTTTCACTCTTTCTCTCTCATGCTGTTTCTCTGTTTTTCTCTTTTGATTTCTATTTTTCTCTAACCCTGTTTCTCTGTATGTCTTTGTGTCTATTTCACTCTCTATTTCACTTCCTTTCTATTTCTCTCTGTCTATTTCTCTCTGGCTCTGTCTTTTTCTCTCTTTGTCTGTTTCTCTGTGTTTTTCTCTGTTTCTTTCTATTTCTCTGTCTTTGTCTATTTCTCTATTTCTCTCTGTCTTTGTCTTTTTCTGTCTTAGACAAAGACAGAGAGAAATAGACAATTTCTCTCTTTGTGTTTTTCTCTTTCTCTATTTCTCTCTGTTTCTGTCATTTTCTCTCCATCTCTATTTCTCTCTGTCTTTGTCTTTTTGT